>NC_138029.1:47584188-47750910 GCF_964106645.2 Podarcis pityusensis | reverse complement strand
CCACCCACCACCTCAAGCTGAATGTTTGCCATATTTATTGTATTGGAACAGTTCAGGTAGAGCTGGAATGGAAAATCTAGAATGGGTATATAGTCTTCTGATGTGTATGATGCTGAAAAACACTTTAAACAGGTGCTAAACCTCAACTTCTGAAAGTATGTACAATTCCTAATATATTTAAACATAAAAAGAATTACAACGGGTTCCCATTTGAATCTGGATTAATAGAGAAACTACATTAAATTGTTTTAGAATTGTTCCAGTGATGGAAGAAAGTACTCTGTAACTTTGGAAACAAATATTTAGCAGTTTTAGAAAGTAATCTATTGGAAATAAGTTTGCCATCTCCATAAATGGGGTGACAGACAGGAGCATGTGATTTGGGTTATTTGCAGGGCGAAATGTCACTTTAATGCAAAACATCCCACAAATCATGCATTATCCACACAGTAATATATTCACTGCATCTGACATTTACATTAATTGGAGATAATGAAGAAAATATTTTTGTTGTTTGTTAGAGGAAGCTAAATGGGCTGGAAACACAGATAAATTAAACAATGAGTACATTCACTGTACACCTGTTCAGAGTGCTATTGGCAGCTTGAGATTTTTATTAGGTGAATGCATAGCAATATAAGAATAAACATCCATTTTTATACTCACAGGATAAAAGTAAACAGTTGATGCTTTGTGCGCGGTAGCTGCTTTAACCAGAGCAATGACAAATGCTTAACTAGCCCCCAAACGCCTCCACTTAGTCATGGCTTCTAGTTTTATTAATTATTTACAGTTTGCTAGGTGCAAAGCTAGTGGAAAATGCCTTCCTTAGCTGTTTGATCGACAGTATAATTATACTGTGTTTTTGTTTTAAGCACTGTTACGCAGAATCATAATGCCATAAAAAGTAAATAGGAATTTTACGAGCTTTTAACTTTGACAAGGTCATGCTGAAGCGCACCAGAGAGGTGGCATGAAAAACCATAGCCATTATCATCCATATTTTCTAAGTACAGCTGCACCTCCAATTGGATTTAGATAAGGATGCAAACTTACTAGGCAATTCTCACTGCAAGCTTTTATACAACAGCACATGCACATATTGTTTTGACAAATGCAGTTGATGCATCTATTATAAACCTTTCTCTATATTATTTTATTCCTTAGTAGATATTCCTAGATAACCAGGTTGCAAAATTGTGTGGATCTGAAATTAATCCTGGATTAGAATTCACACAAATCTGATCCTTTATGCAGCTCTCCTGCTGTGCTAACTTAGGGGAGTCCTTCAGAGCATGCAGGTTAACTATTGGGTCTTGCCTTGGGAACCTAGGGTATGAGCAGAAGTTTAATTCTTTTCCTTTCTTCCATGGTCTTGACAAAAAATCACCTCTCCTAAAATGCTATTTGCATTTCAAGGGAGGCCACCATTTGTGCTAAAGGCAGCTTTCCTTGAAATGCAAATAACACCTTTGGAAATGCTTTTCTGTTGAGACCATGCTACCTCTCCAATTCCAAGGCTGCTGAGGTTGTGCATGGCAAAGTATTTGCATGTTAATTGTATTCACAGAATGTCACATCTTATTTTGCCTTTAGATAGTGCAGATTACATCAGGACTCTGGACAGGGCACAACCAGAGCAGAGGCAATCCCAAAACAAACATGTACAAGCAAAGCACACACACCAGAATAACAAATCTAATAAGCCCAAGGTAAGACTGAAGCAGACAAGCTCTCCCCCACATACGGTATTTAGGATTAGTCCCAGCAAATAGTTACTGGAGGCAATAAAATATTGTGGTATGAGACCTAAGGTTATATGGGCCACCACACTAAGGGATGATTGAAATATGTATCTCTTAGAACCACAATTCCAGTTGTAGGTGGATGGCATTCTCATCACCTTGAGCTTCACAGGGCCTAGGGTTAGTGCCACAGTCCTTTGTAGTCTGACAGGTGAACAGAATCACGGAGGCCTCCTGCTCCAGAAGCCTGTTGTGCCTTGCCTCGTGATGCTCAAAGATGCAACCAGAGTCATTTCTCTGTGTTTTATTTTTCTTGGCAGCTCAGCACATTAACACTATAAAGGAAGCAGAGCTATGGGGCTCGCTCCAAGTAGGAAAGCTATTTCAAAGTCGGAATTGAAGCAAGCGAACACTGCTTTTGTGACTAAACAATCCTCCCTCCCACTTCAGGCTCACCCTGTTGTGTGAGTGTGAGTGCTGCTAATCGCAGGAGTCTGATTCATATCTGCAGTGCTGGAAGCAGCAAGCTGAGTGGCCTCCCGACCTTCAATTCTACTATAGATGCACATAATGCATTTTTCTCCAAGCTCAAAAAACAACAACAAGAAACAGCAACAACTTGGCTGAAATGTAAGGTTGGGCATACAGAAACAATCTCTCTCAGAGCTCTCCCCCCCCCCCTTCTTCTTCTTCTTTTTCTTCAAACCTTTGAAGTAAACATGGCATCTTTATAAAAATTGGCATGTGTGCCTGTTTGTGTTCATTCGCATTTTAACCATTAGTTAGTCTTCAAAACAAAAATCTGCCTAGGTGAGTTTCATGTCTAAAGAAAGATAAACTGGGGACATTTCAGAAATGAATAAGGTCAGTATATGCCCAAAGTTTTCCAAAACTTTGTCTAGTCTTAACTAGGGCTGTAAGCTTTAATTGGTTTAATTGGTAGATTAATCAATCAAAGTATCAATTGATTAATCAGGTGGGGGAAGCCTAATAAGTGAGAGCAAAATTTAGCTGTGTGGCTAAATAGTAAGAGCATATTTGATTTTTAAAAAAGCTAATTTGCTTCTTATCTGTGATAGGGACTGAAACCAAATATTAAAGATGGGCTTTCCTTCTAGTAATATGAAGGAGAAGTATTTGTTTATTAAAACTATCCAGCTTCCTTTACAATTCAGAAAATGTATTAGTTAAGTGCTTAAAAGGCTGGATTATTAATCAACTAGAATTTATAAATGGTTAGGGTTTGGAAAGTGACTGAGAATGTGTAACTCATAAACTCATAAATCCTAACATAAACGTTTGAAATTCAGATGCCCCAAGTCTTAGTCTTTTGTTATGCAAAACACATTCAAATTAATGTATATTTTAACTGTTGCTACTTTTTAAGAGAATACTGTGAAGTTGTTGTTAAGACTGTTCACCTTCTTATAAAGTAATTGCCAGGCTCCTCTCTCACTCAAAAAAAGAGGGGTTGTGACAGTTCAACATTTGCACTTTCATCTTGCCTTCTGAATCACAGTCTTTTGTCTTTACACAGAGCAAAACTGACTGGAACTCAGTTCCGACAACCTCTCAGGTGGGTGCCATTGCCATTAAAAGAGAACAAGAGAGGTGTTCCAGATGGGTTCCAGCACCTCTTTTTCTAGAAAAATAGCACTGCCTTTACAACCATGGACCAATATACGTGACACCCTTAGGATAGCTGCACATCCCCTTAAACTTAGAGGCAGGTATGGGAAATCTGTGGCCCTCTGGATGTTACTGGACTACAACTCCCATCATCTCTGATCACTGGCAATGCTGACAGAGTCTGATGGGAGCTGGAATCCACAACGTCACAATTGTCACAAGTTTCCCACCCCAATTTTGAAAGATATCGTCTTTTTTTGGTCTCTTTCATCCTTGAGGTAAAGCTGGCTAGGGACAGTCTCATCCCATTATCTGTTTCATCATAGTCCTGATAGTGTTCCAAAAATCACCAAAAATATTGATGTTTATGCATACTTTTAGTAGAGCACATTCTACTGGCTTCTAAGTAAAATTAGAGTAACACTCTCTGTGTTTTGAGGAAAATAGCCATTTTGTTCTGAATTTAGTTTTCAATTTGTGAGTGGTCTCACTTCAAAGGTTCTTTAGAAAACAGTATCCTCAGTTCATCAGAAAGCTCTGGGAGCACATATTCCACAAAGGACAGAGGAATGTGTACATTAGGAAAAAACAATAACCTGTGAAAACATTTAAAACTGACAGATGTTATTTATTTGAATACTCAAAAAAATGATATACAGTAATGGTCTCCTGACTTGTTAGGGTGCCTCCTTATACCTCCTTATATAGGATATAACCCTATATGTATCACAGGATGGTAGTAATGCCAGTGATCCTGTGAAGAGGCACTTGGGGGGGGGGAAAGGGCCTGGTGGCTGTGTGAGAGAGAGTTTGTGTGTGTGTGTAGCAGAGAGTACAAGGGGAAGGTGTGAGATTAAGAAATATTCACAGCTGAATATTGGAAACTAAAACAACACATGCATCCCAACTTAACATTTGCAATCATGGGAATTGCTCCTAACAATATCCATAAACTGGCTGGTCACATTATATTTCTCCACGTTGTGCCCAAAGATAGTTGGGGCAACTCATGTCAACAAAAACAGAATTGTAACAAATCCCAAAATCCCAAACAATCGCAAAAATATTAGTTCAATTTAAATGTTGAACTGTTTCAACATTTGGGAGAAACTGGACTGAAAAAAACATGTACATCAAAGAGTTTTCTTTAAATCAGTGTGACAACTTACAGTGTAAGCTCCTCTTCCATGTGCTTTTCAGAGATCATCCTTATTAAAGATGCCATTTTTCTTATAAATATGAAAATATCCTTCCTGTAATTCCACATTTAAGTAGTGCTAATAGGGAAGGATTCAACTAATGAGTCCTGCTACTGGAAGACCACATGAGGGCTTCCATGCACCCTGACTGTGTGAACCCTGCCACCACGTCTAGTGGTTGATAGATTATGTGTTAACTGCAGGTCACATGTGTTGTTTTACAAGGAGTTTAAAGGCATGCATAAAGAAAAGAGTAAATTCTGTGTCTCATCATGTGGAGAGCTTAAGCAGGTGTAAACTGAACCCACTATTTCAAAAACCCTTTAATTTTGTCCAATGACTAATAAAGTCCCAGTTTGGGCATATGACAAAGCGTGTTCTCCTTCATGGAGAGCACGTGTTGCGGTGGGGCCTAGCAAGACACCCCGCTGTTGCTGGGCGGGAAAGAGTTTGGCCACCATTAGCAGAGGGCTGGCTGTTCCTGGGGAGAATTATATGTTGCCATTTTTTGATTGACAGCCCTAGTCTTTAAATGCCCTGCACGCAGTGTTGAGCTTCCTCTTTTCGCTGTGTGCATCGGATCACCCACCCTCCCTCCCTATTTTAGGCTGTTTGCTTGACCTTGTTATGCCTATCATGGGGTTGTCTGCTTTTGGGGCAGGGGCCTGGTAGGAATTTTGTCCATTTGGCTGATTGGTTGGTGCCATTTGGTTTTTGCCTACTGCGTAGCAAATCATCACAACTTGTAAGGTTGCAGTTAGGCATTGGTTTGGGAATTGGTTGGTGGAGGGGTATGGATTTGGCTGTGCCTGCCCCTCCAAAAGTGCTGCTGCTGCAAGGGTTTTCCATTAAAGGAACCCAGGGGCTCGCCATGCTTTTATCCGAACCCTGTCAAGGGGCTAGGGCCACGCAAGAGCCCCTGAGAGCATTTGGGGAGAGGTGAGGCATGGTTCCCAGTCCTGTCTCTCTCCCCGAGTGTCCTACCCTTTTCTGACTTCGCAGGCGTGTGAATGTCAGACTGTCCCTGTGCGGGGTCAGATAGTCACAACCAATGCCTAAGCAACCACTCACATTGCTTGTAATTTAATAAAGTTGTGGCCAAAATTATGCCAAAAACCTTAAACAAAAATAATGTGTCACTTGTGTTTTATTGGGGGGTGTTTTGGGTACCTCAACACGCAACTTAATGCAGCAGGGTCACTGACACATTGTCCGTGATAGCAATGCTAGATATGTGTAAACGTTGTTTCTAACCACTGCACTGTGCTGGCTCCTAATGAAAGGGAGCGGGGGCAGGGACACACAATACTAAATAAACTTCCTGTAACTTTCTGGAACACAAATGATTATGAGGAGGAATTACGCTAGTGCTAAGGAAACTCTTTTCTTTGTGGTCATGACTCTAGTCTGCTATAGGACAACACTGAATGTATCCAACCTAGGATTAAGCACGTGAGCACCCTTAGGCACCATTTAAGGTGACATAAGAAACCTGAAATTTTCCTTCTATGTAGTGAGGCCTGTTGTCTGGGTAGGGTTCACTTTGCAGATATTATGCATGATTTTGCTTAATTTAATGGATGTGGTCCTTGTTTTATCCTTATTTCACCTTGTATGTAGTGCCTCTTCATTTCCTGACTGCAGTTGCAAAACACCCCCACCCCTCTGATCAGATCATCAACATTCTTCACACCAAAATATTTACAGGTGAAATGGTCTTTGCTTCTGAGATTCATATTTAAATTGTTCACGGTATCTATGGTTACAGCATCTTTTCGGATAGCTTGGTACAGCAACCAAATACAGAATGGAAAGCTGTTCAGAATATCAGAGAATGTATTAGAACTGGGAAACCTACTGGGGTGTGGCTTTCTACATAAAAAACCAGGATATTATGATTAGTTAAATCTAGGGGAGATGTGGACAGCAATGTATAAGATGTAGAAAATGACACTTTGTTTACTTTTGCACATGAAATTACAACAAAATTTTGGGCCCAATGTACCACAGTGAACAAGTTAGGAAGAAAGGAGTTGCAGGTCATGTTCAGATCTCACCACAGCAAACTTTATTTACTTATAAATTATTTATAGACTACCTTTTGGGCCATAGTCCAAGGTGGCTTACATAGCACAAATACACAGAAAACCTGCAGGTGTAATCTCATTAATTTTAAAAATGTGCCACTTCAAACAAATAGAACAAAAAGCTATCCATTCAGCTACCCAAATAACCTTACTGCGGGAGTTTGGGCATCTTTTAGCCTAAACTGCTTTAATGAATAGATGGAAAGATAAAATAATGTAGGAATTGTAAAGCACAGCATACCATGAAAAATAATTAATTATGAGTGAGGAACAAAAGGAGATGATCTGCCACTTCCAGGCCCTGCCAGCTTCTGCTGGCAATGAGAGTAGTAGTTCTTATTTCACCCATACAGTTGCTTTATTTTTCATTCCCCCCACTGGCTTCAAAGGCAGGGTATTAATTACTCTAGCTCCAAATGGGCATAGGAGAGGGGTTCAATTCTGGGGCTTCCTCAGAGAATGAATATATCTTAGATTAAGCTTACCAGATTTTTTTCAATGAATCTGGGGACACTTTTCAACTTCAGTAGGAATGATAGGATTTTGTCAGGCGACTGATTTGTAAATCCGGGGACTGTCCCCGGGAAATGGGGACATCTGGTAACCTTATCTTAGATCCAATAGCTCTAAGGCCACACAGCCTTACTGCTGCCCCACTTCTGGAATGTCCTGTTTTGGCTCCTAAGACCAGTTATAACCAGCTGTCTTTCTATGGGCAGTAGATCTATGTCCACAGAGCTTTTCACTGGCTTAGTGTCTCAACAGTAGACATCCCACGTGAGCAAAAACCTCCATCAAATCCTAACCCTGATCTGCTCTCTTGACATCTTGTTAATGGTGCGATCTGACGTGGGAATGTGAGTTCATTACTTTAATCACCCTATATCAAGAACATCAGATGATTCTTTAAAAACTACAAGGTAGACTTTAGGTGCCTAAAGGCTAGGTTATGCTGCATCTGGCAGTGACCTTGTAGTTTTTGAAGAAACATACACTATTCTTGATATAAACTTCTTTTTAAAAGAGTGGTATTACTCACTCTTTAAAATATCAAGACACAGTAGCTTCTTACTGTTTCAACTATGTGTGTTAGCATGACCCTTTGCATCATGGTAATAGAAAATGATTGACACATGACATTATAAAATATGTGCAGTGCTTGAATTTCATTAGAAATGTAAACTGATTGTATATATTAATCTCTAAGATGTAGGCGAAACCCCTTTTTTATTAGTACACAGTTCAAGCATTTTTAAAAGCAGCTTTCACAATTGATTTAAGAGAATCTAGCGCTGTGCCGAAAGGCCAATAACTAACTGAAAGAAGTTATTGTTTAAGAGGGGCATTTTCTTCCCATGACAGTTCATATAATCATGGTGTTAAGGGAGTGTATAGATACATATTTGTATTTAGAGCATCTTTAAAATCTTTTGTGTATCTTATACAGGCAGAAATAGCAAGTCCACCTCACTGACCTTCATCCTTTCATGCCTCTACACATTCAACACAGACCATTTGAGGCTGTCACCAACATGCCTAAATTTCAGAGTATCAGAAACTATTTTTGATTTCTGAAATTATAATGTCAGAATGTAATACTTTTTGCAGTTGCAACTATGATCACCTCATAGTTTTATTATTATATGGTTCCTTCCTAGGCAGCTCAAGCTATTAGTTATAAGTGTAAAGAGGAGAGATGGGAAAATGCAGGCTTTCTAAACAGGGTCAATTGCCCCTTTCCTTTTGAGACTTTTCACTCTTCCCACAGTATGCATGCTGAAAATCCACAGAGGCAAGTCAAGGACAAGCATCAATATTATGCATAAGGGTGCAATTAATAGCCATGATTTTTGTCCTTAGGAGTGAAAATCTCCTATTTGCAAAGCAGCACCTGAATACATCAACATATTTCCAAAAGTTATTGTCAGCCTTGAAATAGTAAGAAAAATATGTTGTGCACATTACAAATTGCATAGTGACCAATGGAAAATGAAAGTGGCACAGGATTGCAGACACACTCTCAGAGCCCCCCAACGCAGGGGGGTCAAAGGCCTAGACCAGGCATAGGCAAACTCCAGCCCTCCAGATGTTTGGGACTACAATTCCCACCATCACTAGCTAACAGGACCAGTGGTCAGGGATGATGGGAGTTGTAGTCCCAAAACATCTGGAGGGCCACGTTTGCCTATGCCTGGCCTAGACAATGATAGGTATACATGTAACAAACTGGATAATGCAACTTTCCAGGATTTAAAATTGAAACAGGTATACACAGGGCATTTTTTCAGCTGGAACTTGCTGGAACTCAGTTCCAGCACCTCTCAGGTGGGCACCATTGCCATCATAAGAGAACAAGGGAGGCATTCATGGTGAGTTCCTGTACCTCTTTTTCTAGAAAAACAGCACTGGGTATATACCTGAGCTGCACAGCTTGCTAGGTGGGAACAATGCAATACAATATTCAAAATAAACAGAACATTTAATCCATTCCCTGCCATTTTAAAATCTGTAATACCGCTGTCCACATTCAACCATTAGAAACTTGAATAGTACAAAGCAATTCTGTAAGAATTATTTCTATAGACACTCCCTATCCTTTTGGTATCAAGATAGGATGTACGTATTGTGGTATACGTATTGCTTTCATAATGTGATTCTGCTATTGTATTAAATGTCTGCATTTGAGCACATAGGGAGGAATTCAATGCTATGCTCTTCTGATCCTTCCATCTGTGCCATTATTTCAGCTAGCCAGATGAAATGATCTCCCCACTCCTCCCTTACTTGCTTTTCTGGGGAGTTCTTCCATCCGCTGGCTGGGACAACTTCAGGGACATATTATCAGAAGAGGGGAGCTTCTGCCGATGGTCTCATTAGGTGAATTCCACCCATAACTTTTTCTACCCCACAGACTTAGGAATTAGTAATTCCTAATTTGCATCCTCTTTTGTGGAGGGTTGTGGTGGGCCCAAAAATAAATTAGCAGCAAGATGTCTGTCAGACAGAATGTCAAAAAAAGTGAAGCTTTTTCTTCAATTGTATTTCCATAGTAGAAAAGACTTGACTCATTTAATTTTGGCCTGCCACACATGGACCCTGTTGTCTCCATAATGTCAACTACAAACTATGCAAAAAGCACAAGTGTCATGCTTGTAAGGTTATGTTGCTATAGGTCTTTTATCAGTTTATTTTAGGTTGGCCATGCTACATTCAGTGCAAGACTAGGCATGATAGGCAGTGGCAGGGATGGATGTCAAAAGAGTTCAAGGATTTACAGCAACAAAGATTCAAATGCTGATGCTTCGTTAAATTCAAGATTAATTAAAGATTGCTTGTTTGTTTTAAAAATCAGTGCATTCTAAGAGCATTTATTGTGGTTGTTCAATTATATCTCATAACTGCAATGTTATCACAAGTCAAGCAGTTCACCCACTTAATCCCCCCCAAATTAACACACCAAAAGAATGGATAGCAACACTATATTACACTGCAGTTCTCATGCATTACTCTTTCTCTCTCACACACACAATTTTAGTACAGCAACCTAATAATAATAATAATAATAATAAAAAATAATAATAATACTTTATTTATACCCCACCCATCTGGTTGGGCGGGGACTTTGCAGGCTTGATGTAGCCCCTGTTTTGCAACACCCCCCTGTACAATATGGATATACAATGATGGATTTTATTTCCATTTGTGGGTGGTTGTTTTTTTAAAAAAAGCTTGCATACTCAAGGAAAAAAAAGCATTTTTGCATAAAATTTAAGTGGAGCTAGAAAGAACGTGAATGCCAGTATTTGCTGCTACCTTTTGCTTTTGTGTGGACATGCTGCTCTCCAGTCACAGCTTCACTATAATCCAAGATTTCTCAATTAGTTTCACAGCTCCTCCAGGGAAGATGAAAAACCAGCTTCAAAATTAACAAGGAAGTCTTTTCAAAATGAGTCAGGCAGTTCTTCTCTATTCTCTAAATTTAGAGAAAAATCCTAGAGTGACATGCATACCGTGGAAGACCCAACAACTTCAAAATGAAGCAAAAAGTCCATTCTCCAATTCTCTGGGTCATTCTGAAGCCATTTTGGAGTTATCCTTGGTGCTTGCACAACTCTAAATTTCTCTATAGCACTTCACTATTGGCTAAAATGACAAACATGGGAGCAGGCTCATATTTCACAATGCAATTGCTTCAAACAGTGCCTAGATATATGCTGCTTCTTAATGTTTGTTCTACAATGCCTATACATCTACTTTTTTAAAAAAGGAAACTCACAATCTAGACCCCCCCACTGACTCTGGGCCTAGTACAGCAGTACTCCCCTCTCTGTAGCCCTGGAGATATCACACACCAGGTGATTTCTGGGGCTCCCGTCGAGGTTACGATATGCGAAACTCACTTGTCATATTTATACAACATACTAACTAACTCTCAATCAAACAAACAAGACGTGCCTCTGCTTTCAATGGAGGCACTCGCATGAGGGGAGACTCCAGGATTTGACTCCATCTGAGAGTATATTTTTACTCTTTCCCTCGTTAGCAGTGCAATTTTTCTGCTGCCCTATTTGTTACATATTGATTTTTCCTCCATCTGCATTTTCATTCGGCTTCCAACAGCTGCCTGATGTGAGCTAAGCAAGAGTGACATCTCTGCCTCAGAGTTCACAGAGAACCAAATTACTGCACCTCATGCAGATCTAAACACTGCACTTGTATATCTCCCCGATCAAATTGTAAATCAGTTTCTCCATACCAAAGCTCCCGGGTTCTTGTTAGGTTCTTCAGTGGCAGAAGGGAGTCTTGCATTTCTTGGATATTTAATGTTCTCTAAGTCTGCTGTAGCTAATGGCAAATCTATTCTCGGAAATTGAGTGAGGAAGACATTCATGTACAGTGTATCATTTCCAGACAATGTTCTCTTAATTTTTTAATGCAACTATTATTTTGATTTATAAGTGCTGTGATGGTTTCTTTTTATTCATGCCATTTGAGGATATGTTCCTTTTGATTATGGAAAAAAACTCAGAGGTATTCTTTGAGGGATATTTGCTTTATACATATATTTTTAATTACTGCAGTCCATAATACAGCATGGTGAAACTACCACCACCTGCATTAATCACAAGCTATAGAAGTGTTGTTAGTAATGTTTCCGTCAACTCACTTGGCAACTCATGCAGAGGATGTTCTAGCATGTGAGGGCAAGTTTTCTGCTTCTGTTATTTGTCTCATCGCTTTTTTTCAATTGGTACTTTGCTTTGCGATATTCAACTATTGTTGCTGAGAGTTACTATGGAGCTAGATTACTAGTGTTTTTGCCCTTTGTTGTCGGAGGCTCTGCATAGTGACAGTAATCATAGCAGTTTTCAAAAAGTTTATTGGCTACTTATGAATCTGTAGCTTTGATATGTTCCTTCTTAAAGCTGGTCCAGATTTCGCTACTTATTTAGCGGAGACTTGATGAGCTATGTGATAACTCATAATAGTTTAAACTATTTCATTAAAGGAATCAAGGTGTTTCAGTGAAATATATTTCTTACTTAAATATTTTCCATCACTATTACATTATCAAGAGAGTTATTGCCGTAAAATTGTAATGTTATATTACCTTATATAATTAGTAGCCTAGTCTTAAACGGCATTGGTTTGGATCCAAAGAATCATAAGGAAATAAAAACGCATTAGTGTCTTGGACCAAAGCTAGCACGGTGCAATGTATCAGGATTTGTTTGTTTGTTTGTTTATTTGCATTACATTGGGGCAGGGGCAGTCAGGACTTCAGGGCCAGGGGCTAAGTCCACCAAGCATCTCTGTCTGGCCCTTAGAACCCTCCCCAGGCCACTTCTCTTACCAGCCCTGTGCTTGGAAAGAACGGAAGGCAGGCATGGAACTAGTGTACAGCCTACTTTACAAAAATGCATATGGTTGGCATTTAGCCTACTGTACAAGAGTAAGAGTCACCTGTGCTGTGCTTCACAGTTTTTGCATTTGACCCTACCCACTTTTTATCTCTGGGCCATCCAACCATTGGCCTATGGTCCCTATGAGGGAGAGCAGCAATTGGGCGGGAAAAGGTTCCCCACCCAAGTATTGCAATAAATGAAACAGGAAGTAAGGCAACTGGGATGTTGTAATTGTCTACTACACCATAACAATTTTAGGAATGAGCTCCTACACAGAACTCCTCTGGATTTGGAATGACTTCCCAGGCAGCACTATTTTGATAAATCTGATAAGTCTTCTGGCAGAAGGGCACATTTAGGTCTCATCCATGTCCTGGTTCTTAACTTTGATTTTACTGTTTAGTCCAGGGGCCAGCAACCTAAGGCCCATGGGCCGGAAGCCACCTGCGGAGGTCGTTTGACTGGCCCATGAGCTGCCCCCGAACCAAGCCGCCCACTCACATGCTGTGCTAAACTGGCGCAGGGCGGGGACTCGCTTCTGTGGCGCTGAAAATCGCGTCTGCTCATTCGCAGATGCCTAAAATCATGTCTATGCAGATGCAGGAAATCGCACCTGTGCACACGCAGACGCCGAAAATCATTGGCTCACGCGCATGTGCAAACTGGCCCACGGAGGGATCTTTGTGGGATCAATCAATCATCATTTAAGTACGGTAGTTCAAATGAGAATGGCTTGTAATTAAACCTTTCCACTGGTATTTATTTATTTATTTAACTACAATCAAGTATATTCAAGCTTATACTCTCACCAACCTAGAAAATTGGGACAGGGTCACTGCACTGGACTGTGCAGCACCCATTACCACCACTCCAACTTACACTAGAATATGGCCTCAGGTGCAGAAGCATACCTGCAGCAGGACAACTGTGATGTGCTATCTCTTGCACAGCAAGCAGGACAAAGGTGTGTTGTGGCTCTGAGAGGAATAATGAAGGTGGAAACATAAATGATCCCTCTACATCCTTAGCCTGTCAGAATGCTGCACGGGGGGAGGGGGGGACTCAAGCTGGCATGCCACTTATGTCACAATGCAATTGTCAGGGGGATACTTTGGGAGTTATCTTTGATTAGTTAACCTGGCTTTGGAATGCATGGGAATGTATTTTTTCAGTTTGGTGACAACTGGAAACTAGGTTGGGATCATTATGTTATAAATTTATTTTTCAAAACAAAAACTTGGATTTCATAAGGCTTCTTGAATCTCTATTACTCTAAGTAATAGATTAAAAAAGACAGTTCTACTCACCATGAATGGGATATCCAGATCTTGTATTAACTAGCACCATAACATGGTTTATGCAGTGCTGACCTCTGGTGGTCATGACCACCAAAGGGCAGCAGACGGTAAACCATTGTTATGGTGCTAGTTTCTACCTCGATCCATAGAATAGATCTAGAGAAAGTATTTGTTCAGGTTGCAGCATTATTAAGTGCAAGTAGGCTCAAGAACTGCAGAAAACATTGGAATAATGGGATCTTGAGGGTGGTGCATAGTTAAAACTGCAGCAAGGATTTGGAATCTGAACTTCACGGTCTGCATCTCCATTGATCTACACAAGCATTCATGCATGACTAATTTTGACACGTGTAGCCATACTTTATAGATATTGGAGTTGATCCTAAAAATGCAAACAAATGCTTCTGAAATGCCCCTTTTGTGTATTCCTTTCATTGGAATATTTGGTTTTGCAGAGAGGGTACCAAACATCATGGGGATAAACAACACACTTTGAAAGCTGGTGGCATGTGCATGGTTGCCTTGCTAAAAGAGAATGGTTTTGTTTAATTTTTTTAAAGAAAACCCAGTTTTGTTTAAGGCAAGAAATTTGGCTAAATCTCAGTGTTTTAATATTCCCTTTAAAATAACCACCACCCCTTAGTGGTTCTTTAAGTACTTACTGGAGCAAACATTGTGTTCTGCATTACTAAATGCTTCATACGGAGTTTATTATTACAAAGCTACAAAAATATTGCCTTCGAACACCACCTCAAAATTTTGCTTGAGCTTTCTGAACTATACAGATTCCAGAAAGTTTTACATGTATCAGTTTAGCATGATTCACCTCCTTTTATCAGATACAAGAGGGAGGAATAGTTATTGTAAAGAATAGCATTTAGGAGTCACATGAACTTTTATAAAATGCTCTATTCTAATCTAATTACAGATTCATTTGCAGCAGCCTGTTACCAAAACAGTGGTGACAGTGCTTATTAATTAAAGGTGTCCTTTCATCACCAATCTCTTTGTAGAGAAAGTGAGAATTAGCCAACTGTTTCTTGGGAATTACAGTTTTCTCTCATTTTTAAAATGAGGGCACCCGGCACTGGCACTTCCTTTGTCTTTGTCTTTTAAAAAAAGAAATCTTGTCTCCTAGTAACACTGGGGATTATGTGGGGTTTCCATCATGATGTCCTGGAACATATACAGCAGGTTGAATATTTCTGTATAGATCCCAGTTCTCTTTTCCTTTCTACATCAAGTGAACTACTTGCTGCAGCTCTTTTAAAGTGACTTTGCTCTGAGCTTTCAAAAGGAGATGTTGTTTCACTCCCCGCCCCCAAGAACCTTGGTACATCAAGGAAAATAACATCAAGTAATGCTGGGTTCAAACGTATTTCTAATCTTTATACAGCTCTTCAGTACTTATATTAAAAAGTAAGGCACAATTTATTTCTGATGAAACAGAGTTGCTCAGCTCTCTACTAATAGGATCCTCAGGGCAAAAAGGGGTGGAAAAAGCAAGGATAAAAGGAAAAAAGCGGTACCCTTTCTTCCTGTAGTGGAAACAATAAATAAATAATAGTGTTTACTCTGATTATGGCTGATTTATGATACATTTCCTTATTTAGCAAATGGCGAAACGTTATTTCGCTGCCCAAGGGATTCAGAATGTAAGTTTCCATGCACAGTGTGATATCTAAAGGTGTCTTTGCAGATCATTTGAGAATTTTTTAATTCATTCCAATCATCGTTGCCCAGAGATGATAGGAAGGATCTTTCTATGGCACTCAATAGTATCCGTTTTGACTCATGCTGTCTTTCTCCCCACATCAGGCTCATTGTGTCTGTATTTTAATCTGCTTTGATTCTGAAAGGCCCACTGCATTCAACACTATTCTCTCCCAAATAAATATCTCCATGTATACTCATACTACTCAGTCAACAAACCAAAAGAAAAATGTAACCACCTTAAATTGGCAGTTTTTCTAATTGGATTAAACAGGAGAGTATTTTCTGTTAGTATTATCACAAAAGATGCCATATAACCAGTCCAGCGATGGTGATTTGCATGTGCAGATCAAGGGAGGACGTTTTCACATCAATTAGTACATATATAGTGAACCATATGACCTATTTTTGGTGAGGAAAGACCTAATCCTTTTCCTCCTTCCCTGTAAAAACCATCACTGTCAGAGCTAGCAACAGCTAGTGCCAACTAGTGAGTTCTTTACGGATGAAACAATGAATGCCTTATTTTCATATATCTCCAGAGTTTAGTGAGAGACCTGAGATTGTATTTGAATGTGTTATCAGGTGTCCTTTATACTAACTATAATGACAGGCCATGGAGTAGATCACAAACTGTTCTATTTACTGCCAAGTGTGGCAAGATTTTTAAAGAACTATCCAGAACTGGGATGTGCAAAGCCTTTGTTTTCACATAAAGGTTCCTGAAAATTGGTATCCTTAAAAGTGGATATGCAATATATTTACAAAGTAGATAAAACCATGGCTGCTGTGAGGAGAACAGCAGCTTTGATGGGAAGATTTAGATTAGAAAATGTCATTTGTGGGAAGAGCAGGAAAAAGTTAATCTAATTTGCGCCTCCCAATCGCTAATTGCGATTTCCAGCTATCTCATCTAATTTGACCCTAATGCTTCCACTTTTCTTCAAGGATCCAATGGCAAAGTTCACAACCTATTATCTAGTTGGGAAAGTTGCCTGGCAATGAATATGAATTTCCAGAGAGGAAACCCTGTTAGGTTTTTGCATTAAAAATGTCACAGTCATAGAGACTAATAAATTTATTAAGGCATAATAAACTTTTGTGAAGTGCTGACTACTCCATCAGATGTAGAAAATGTTATCCTTGCAGAACCATCCAGAACTGAAACCCAGGATAAAAATTCATGCATCTGATGAAGTAGATAGTAGTAAAACAAAACAAAATTAAAACTAAAAAACTTCTGCTATAATAAATTTGTTAGTCTTTAAGATGGCATAAGAACTCTTTGTTGTTGTTTTTTTGTAATCTGAAGTTTTCATTCAGGAATGGAAAACGATAATGTTCTCCAACACCACCACTAATAAAGATTTGCTAGTTCACCTCTAGTCTAATTCTAGAATGTACAGGTATAGTGTCATGTTTTATAGTCATCGTTTTTAAGAATGAATAATGTAGTTGTGGTATGAGCAAAATGTATTATTTTGCACAACTGGGATGAGCAACAGTTGGCCCTCCACTTTCCATAAGCCAAAACCAACATGGCCTAGGGTCAAGGTTGATGTGAGCTAGAGTCCAGCAATATCTGGAGGGTTATAGGTACCCATCTGTAGAACAATAGGCCAAAAGGGATGAGGACAGTTATTCTGGTGCTACTAAATAGACTGGACTTTGTGTGCTGGTGAATATTTATGCCAGACATAGCCTGACAGAACATAGTGATGACATTCATTTCAGCTGAGAAAATAAAACTTGTTCTTTTGCAGTTAACCCAAACATAATAAAATGATGTACACTACTGAGCATACACATAAGATGGGAAATTTTAAATCTCTAAACAAACACTTGGGTCATGATCTATCTGCTCTGGTATGCACTTGCAGGGCTTCTGCAAGCATACAAATGGTCCTGTCTGCTTGTTCCATGAGCTAAGAGAGTAATATATGAGAATCCCCATGAATGGGCAGAGCATTTCCTATGCTATCATCAATAGCAATGGGAAGTTCCTATTTGAACAGAGTTCCATAGGCATAGTTGATCTCCTGTGGTGCATTGTATTGTGCTGTGAATACAGCAATAAAGAAAAGAAAACACAGGAGATAACAATTGAGGCAAGAAAGGTATTTTTTGTTCCATCCTGTTAGAGTGGTAATAGGGGTTGTACACCTCTGCTTGGGAGTTCTATTTTAGTGAGCAACGTGCATGCACTTTTCTTTAGTGCTCTATTTTATCGAGCACTTTGCATGCTTTTAAAAGAAATAGTGGAGAAAACATGTTTATGGTGGCATTGATGGCTGAACTATCAAAATGAAAGCAAAGTTGGCCCAAATGTTGGTCAAATTGCAGAATATTGGTCTATTTCTTGTGTAGGGGGGGAAGGGAATAAAATTGTAGGAAAATGCAGAAGAGAAAGAAAGAAAGAAAGAAAGAAAGAAAGAAAGAAAGAAGAAAAGTATTTTAGATGCTCAATTGCCAAGATGCCTCCATTTCATCCAATATTTTATTTATTATTGTTTTCTTTAAGTATGACATACAGTGCACCTGGCCACTGTGCAATTGTTCCATTACACTGTTAGCAAGTCTAAATTCTGCTTTCAGCTTTGCTCTTTGATCCTTATGCAGGCTCTGCACGATTGATGTCAGAGGCAGAAGAGCTTAGAAGTCAGGATGAGGGGACTGGAGCAACAAAACAGCATAGATGAAAAGTAACCTGGATCTTCAATATGAACAAATACATGTCTAGTTCCTAGGAGACTGAAAATATATGTTCTTGTGGAAAATAGCCCACCACTGAAGATAAGTGCCCTCCCTAGCTTACTACCCTGCCGTGTGTAGAGTTTTCAAAAGAACACTGAAGTGTGTCTAGACAAAAAGACATCCATTCTTTTACATTCAGCAGAAGAAAATGTGAAAGGAACGAAACAAGGATTTTGAACATGGGTAGCTGTGTTAGGTATTAAAAATCATCCACACCAAGGGTAAATGTGGCCTATTCCTGTGGCATGGCTGTGAGTAGATGAATATTCCAACACAACTGAAACAAGGTTCTTGATAACAAGAGATGGAGAGGGGGAAAGGTGTATTCATCATCTCTTTTCCTGGAAGCAATGAACTTGGAAAGTAATAGGTGCTTTGTGTTGAGCAACTATCCTTACTTTGTGTGAAGACCGTGTGGAGAGCTGAGCCAAACATGCTCAAATAATATTTTGGGGCATGAATCCTGGAGCTGGTCCTTGGGCAAAAGGTGCCCTCCAAATTCTAGCCCACATTCTTTATTAGATTCAAGACCAGGAGCATACAAAACCAGCATAGAATTCTCAAGACACCCTGAAAAAAGGGTTAGACTCACAGCTACACTTTACTTTTGCAAGGATGGGGAATAATAGCCTGCTTCTGAAGCCTAATTGACCATAATTGATTCTACTCAGTCCTAAATGGACATGTAGCTCACTTAATCTGTTGAAGCTCTGATAGATTCCTGGAATATGGGAGTAACAATACTCCTAAGTAATCACTACAGCAAGAGCAGCAGTGGCGGAGCTTCATGCTCTGTCATCGGGGGACGGAGAGCAGGTGGGGGCGGGGCTGGTGCGCATCCCGGGGTGGTGGTGCGCTGCCCGCAGGGGTGTGGCACGTGTCCTGGGGGTGTGGCGCGCCACCTGCGGGAGTGTGGTGCCCAGCATGGGCGGAGGGGCAGCCGCAATGGCACCCCACCGCTCTCCCCACACTCCTCTTCCTCTGCCAGTGAAGAGCAGTTGGAAAAGCTGCAACCTTTTCTTTGGGCTGATAGAAACAAAATGAAAGTGTGGCAATAGATGGTACCTAGTGAAATGTCACCACACATCTACAAAAGCATTCTTACACAATGTGCTCCAATACGTCTGCAGTTGGGTAATGTGCCATCTGATACTTAAGAGGAATGTACCAAGACGATCCTTTAATCATTATGGTTTGGATCCTAACTAAACCTCCAGGAAAGGAAGGTTTCATTCCATTTGTGGAGGAAACTGGAATCCAGGTACAAGGTGAGAGTCTTCCTCCTTTCCCAAACTCCTTCCACCCCTGTACTGCTTCTCATGCTGCTCCAGTTTTTTTCTTCTGCTGACCCCTTCCACTGATTGAATGGCCTATTAAACAGACTCCACTTACAAGTCACTGCCATCAGCAGAAACTAACAGGACAATCTAAAAGCACAATCCTAACCATGTCTACTTACAAGTATGTCCTCTTGAATTCAGTGAGGCTTATTCTCAAGTAAGTAGGGTTAGGACTGCAGTCTAAGCCAATGAAAAAATATATATCAGAAAACTGTTCAAATTATATCAAAATGATCCAATTTGTCTTGTCTGTAGGATTCTGTCTTTCCCAGTGAGACCTAGATAATCACTTTAGTAATCCATAATTGAGTATCTAGTACTCTTTTGCTTTCCAGTTTCTTCACCACTCACTGTGTCTGAGAATGGTTGTCAGTACATTTTAGAAGAGAACCTAGACTATCCTAGATTAAAATCCTCATTTTAATCCTTGCTGGGAAATTCTAATGTGACCAAGCATGCAAAGCAAGAAATAAGTGTAAAATGCATCTTCATCAGACAGAATCACATAAACAAACACATCTACTAAACTTTGTTTTTTGACTAACTAAACATAAAAGTTTGCCATCCTAACAATCCAGTTTATAAACATTTAAGCTTCCATGTTAGAAACACTACATTGAATTTTTCATAATAAACGTAGTTAAATAGCTGCTAGCAAGTAAATTAAAGGCTTCTGTTATCTTCACAGGCAAATGCCTTCTGAGGCTTTCAGGAGGAAGAATGCTTTTAGCATGTTTTGTAGATTAGAAGAACTGTATATAATTGTTTCCTTATCTAGAAGATATCAATAGGGGTCCAAAATGTGTGGCATCCCCAAATCTGACCATTAGTGTCCAGTGTTCTTGTCTATTTTGTTTTGGCTTTTCAAGTCTTGGGGGGGTGGGGTGGGGGAACCTATGTAGACAAATATGTCCCTTTTCAACTAGGATAGCTGTGACTGAGCAATGGAATGGGATGCTATAATCTGTAGAACAGAAACAAAATGCCCTTTAAGATGCAGTTTGCAAATTCACCCTTGTTTGCTGTTGGCTGTCTGTTTTTAAATAATGCACAAATCAACTTCAATACCATGGAAATTATCAACAGAAGATCAAAACCTGGAGCTTCTACTAGAGCACAAATCAAAAGCTGTTGGAATCCAACAGCTGGAGCCGGTCTCATTATTTCAGTGGGCTTTGATGTGATTTTCAGGCAGCTATCTTAGAGAATTACTTCCAGATTTGTCTATCTGCAAATTTGACATTGCTTACACATTATAGTTTCCAACAGAGATAAATACTGTAACTGAGTTCTCATTTTCAAAATTATTTTTCCCTTTTAAAAATGTCTTCTATTAGGCACAAAATCTTGTAAATACCAGAACTGAAAAATCAGCTGCATCTAGTAAAAGAATCTGGTTTGTTACTGACTTATAGCTGTTTATTCCCATTAGCTTATCAATCACACATTTATTATGTAATCAACTGCCTAATTAATTTTGTACTGGTGTATTTAGGCAGAATATTGTATCTTTCAATAGGTTTTGCTATAATCCTACACCTGCAGAGATTTAAAAACCTTTCTATCATAAGTTTACATTATGCCTATAATCACTTCAGCTGCTGTGTATTTCAGCTATTTAGACTGTTGAACTATAGCGGGTTTTAATTTCAGATGCACTAGAATATTTGCATCTGTGGTTAGTTTCTTTGGACCTTAATCAGATCAAAGTCAGCAAAAGATATTGAGAGAGTTAGATGAGTTAGATACAATATTTTGCTCAGACAGTTTTAGAGGATGAATCAAACACTGTTTTGATGTTCGCTGCTTATCTGTTAATATGAACAGATGTGATCATGCTATTGTATAATGACTGCTGATTGCCAACAGTACTTTATTTTGCATCCATTCTTCAGCACTAATTAGAGATAATATACTATTCTATATAGCTATAATTAAAGGCTGCTTTACATGTAATGGTGTATAAATAAATTTCTGTGGATTTTGAATAGATCTACATAGTCTGTAATAAAGCATAGTGACTTGATGACTAACCCATTAATATTCAAAATACCCAGATACCAATGAGGTCTTCCATATCACTTAATTTCCAGTGAACAATAAACAATAAGTGGACACTTTAGCTCATATCAAATCTCTGTGCAAATGCCAGGTAAAAAGAAAAGCCAAATACTGCTATATTTCTGAGGTAACCATTTCCCTAAACACCACTGCCAGATTGCAGAACCTACACATGCGATGGAGAAATAGTAAAAACATTTAACTTCTACACTGCCTTATGTTTGGTACAATGCACTCTAGCATAAGTCTACAATATGAGTGAGGTGTTAGGCACAGTAGTTATCCACACACATAATCACTGCATAGAAATAACATGTATAATCTGGAAACAAATGTAACAGTGATTACCAGTCATGTATAAAACCTATTATTCCTACATAAATTTCCATGAGAAAAGAAAGATTCTGCATTAGGACTCATGCTCAGAAGGAAAATGGTTTCCAAATTATTTGGCATGTTTGCTTGCATGTTAGTTCAGATCCTAACATTAGTGTACATTGTTCTCCATTTAAAGGCAGCTGTTGAGCAAGTATCCAGTCTAACTAGTGCTCATCATTATTCCCCATTCAAATCATACACTGGATAGTCTTTTGTGTCATCCATCTGGTCTAAGTAGTACTCATAATGTTCCCCATTGTTGTGCTTCTCCTCCATTCCACGCAATTGGTTTGATTGCACAAGTTACCATTTTTCTTTTTCTTTAGATCCGCAATAACCAAGATATGTTTTATTCAGGACGCTTATCCGTAACTATGAATTTGCAATTGTCACTTGGGGAAACAGAAATAATGAATAACCACTGCATTCCTAATAGTGACCTAAGCTAAAGAAGTAGTTATTATGAATGCTTTTTCAATGTGTATCCCAAAGCAATGTGGGTGTATCTCTGAGGCTATTGGAGAAGGGAAGGGAACATTTTGTACACCCTGAATATCACACTGCATTTGCTAAGATTATTCTGAGTTTAATGGATGCCATACATAGAATCAGGCTGAAGTCTACTTTCAAATTTATTTTAGAGAAGTCATAATTAAAATACTTATTATATACCCAGCAAAAAGTACAAGAAAAGTAACAACTTTTTGTGGACCTGTTCAATAGTTTAAAAGCCGCTGCTCAGGTAGAAGGTTCATGTGCCTGACATGCTATTGTTGATGTTTTCTGTGAATCCAGTGGCAGCAGTCAAGAAAACATCTTAAGATAGTGTATTCTAAGAGAATCCAACAGAACAGAAAGGAGTGAAACAAGCACTTGCATATAGTATTCCTCCCAGTATCTACAATGTGTGTAGCGCAATGAAACTTGCCAATTAATTATTCTCTTTCTTGATGCAAGTGTTTGGTCACTGAGTGTGCTGCGAGAGGAGCCAACTGCTGGCTGAATGTAATGAGAACAATTGAGATGCAGTCCCTTCTGGATAATCTGAAGCCAGCTCTGAGGCCTCTTTTCACATGAATACTTAGTAAATAGCAGCTCCTCAGACATTCATCTATTGTTTTGCTATTTGCAGCACAGAGCGACAAGGAAGAGAGAGCATTTTGCTCCCTGTAAATTCCGATTCTCTCAGGCATCTAAAAGACAGTCTCTATATCATGGGTGAGGAGCCTCTGGCAGTCCAGATCTTGCTGAACTGCAACTCCTATCAGCAAAGATGGCAATGGCCAAGGATGGTGGAAGTTATAGTTCAGTACCACAGCTGCTTGACATTCAGAAAGACATTCAGACATTCTTGACCTCGTTTCAGAGTCTTGCAGCACTGGAACTGGCAAAGTAGGAAACTATCTCCATCTTAGGAAGTGGGAGAATCATAATGACAGGGGGTGGGGGTTGGAATTGATTTTGAAAATAAAAGAAAGTACAAGTGAAGTATGCCAATTGTCCATGAAGGGCTCCTTTCATTCCATGTATCTTTGAATGCAAAACCTAACAGTAATGGTAACCAGAGACAAATAGCTGCTTTCTTGCAGTTCTACAAAAACCACTTTCCGTGATGTAAAAAAGCAGCCTTCAGATGTTTTCTAAAAGTTGGATAGTTGTTTATTTCCTTGACATCTGATGGGAGGGCGTTCCACAGGGCAGGCATCATTACCGAGAAGGCCCTCTTACTGGTTCCCTGTAACTTCACTTCTTGCAGTGAGGGAACCACCAGAAAGCCCTTGTGCTGGACCTCAGTGTCCGGGCTGAACGATGGGGGTGGAGACGCTCCTTCAGATATACAGGGCCGAGGCCATTTAGGGCTTTAAAGGTCAGCACCAACACTTTGAATTGTGCTCAGAAACATACTGGGAGCAAATGCAGGTCTCTCAGGGCTGGTGTTATACGGTCTCAGCAGCCACTCCCAGTCACCACTCTAGCTGCCGCATTCTGGATTAGTTGCAATTTCTGGGGCCCCTTCAAAGGTAGGCCCACATACAGCACATTGCAGTAATCCAAGCGGAAGATAACTAGAGCATGCACCACTCTGGTGAGACAGCCTGTGGGCAGGTGGGGTCTCAGCCTGCATACCAGATGGAGCAGGTAGACAGCTGCCCTGGACACAGAATTGACCTGTGCCTCCATGGACAGCTGTGAGTCCAAAATGACTCCCAGGCTGCACATCTGCTTCTTAAGGGGCACAGTTGTCCCATTCAGAACTAGGGAGTCCCCACACCCGCCCGCCCCCTGTCCCCTTGAAACAGTACTTCTGTCTGGTCAGGATTCAACCTAAATCTGTTAGCCATCATCCATCCTTCAACCACCTCCAGGCACTCACACAGGACCTTCACCGCCTTCACTGGTTCTGATTTAAAAGAGAGGTAGAGCTGGGTATCATCTGTATACTGATGAACACCCAGCCCAAACTCCCTGATGATCTCTCCCAGTGACTTATATGGGGTGAGAATCAAAACTTATCACCTGCAGAGTGTTTCTTTCAGCAGCAAATGGCTGAGTAATATTGTATGGCATCATAGCACTGCTCTGATGGGGATTTTCAGGACTAAACCATTAGGTTCCTAGGCAGTCCTAGGTGCCACTCCCTCAACAAAGAAACAAAAACTGGCAATGACTTATGAGTAAAATAAAGGATGAAGGGAAGAGCAGTCTACAAGTAGCTAATTTCCCCCTATCATTCCTGATTTCACCTCATGCCCTCAGGCCACCTTATCAGAAAACAACTTTTTTTTCAACTCTAAGCCCAGTTGTGAAGGAGAGCACAATTTTGATATAGCATTTATAGTTCTAGAATTACTGCCAGTACCTAGTCTACATAGGGTGGCTACTTACGCATAATTGAAAAAGAGGACATAAATGACAGATCAGCATAAAGTTTTCATATGCTAATTTATTTGTATAGTTGCTTTGACTATACCTTGTTGAGATCCCACTTCATCTCTGACAAACTAAAGATCCCTCCAAAGCACCCTGTGCCCCAAAAATCATTCAAATCTGATGCTCCCCCCAGAGGATGCTTGTTCCACCATTTTGCCTCATGACGGGGCTGTTCCTGACATTGGACTTGGACCCAGAGAGGCTTTAAAATAGAGGGCATTCTGGGATAAAGTAGGACACATGGCCATCCTATACCTATGGGAAACGGAATCTCTTCTGGAAATCTTATTCACCAACAATCCTTCCCCCTCCCCCATGTACTTTTATGATTACAGGTTAGGATAAACTAAAAATGCGGGAAAACAAAACAAAACAAAAATACATTTGTGAAGTTGAAGTTTGACGTTGTCATCCTGAGATGATAAGTTTCCTATCTCAGCTATAAATGTGTCTTTTGCACACCTAGAAAAGAACTTAGTTCTTTCTGTGATCTTGGAGATAATATTTCTGGTGACCTTCTTCCATGAGAGTCTTTTGTCTTAACTTCTGTTTCCAATATATAAGTTGAAGGGTTTTTCTTCTTCTTTTTATGATGCCATACGTTTCCAGTTGGACTGCCTTCTGAGCCTTGATTAACTCATAGAAGATCAAACTCTCTAACAAGTTCCTGAGAGTTGCAGTTTTAAGAGTAGAACTAGGTCAGGCTTATTATCTGCATCAATCCTTTTATGAAAGGACAAAAACAATTTTTAAAAAATATAAAGAAAAACAAGAACGAAAGGCCAAGAAATATAACAGATTTTCACAGTTACAATGGAGATTGCAATACCCTTGCAACAGAAATCAGCAGGAAGCAGTGACAACTTGGAATTAGACTTAAAACATGATTATATATTTAAATAATGCATTCAAAACATGTTACATATATTATCTTCCAGATTATTACATCAGCCCTGCAAGGTTGTTCTGTCCAATTACCCCCATAGTACAGATGAGAGGCTGAGGCTGACAGATCATAGCTGAGCTCAGACTACTATGAAATATTTTTCTGCTCATAGGTCAGACTCTTCAAATTCATTCATAATAATAATTGATTCATTGATTGGATGAGTATTTATATCCTGTTTCTCCATTTAAAATCTTTAAAGGGTAGTAGCAAAGAATTAAGATCACCTAATAGCAATTAAAATTCCAATCAAATTACTAAGTATAAAATTCCTGAGTAAAACTGCAATAATCATACCATCAGTAAATAGATTAATCATTACAAGTTCAGAGTGATAAAACTGTCCTGACCTGGTTAGCATCACACAACTGACTCTGGAAAGTTATTCCAGAACCAAGCAATACCATGGAGAAGGTACTATCACTGATTAAGATTCATCTAACCGCTGAAGGTACAATAATCAGAGTGTACGCAAAGGGTCAAGGTATATGTAAGGTAAGTTATTATTTTTATAAGCAATAGAATTCTGAGCCCTATAATGGCAGAACCTCCTCCTTCACTAATGGGACACTCCAGTATACTGATATACTAGCAGTTTACTAGCAAAACCCATTATCTATTGGTCCAACTGTACTTTATAACATTCTCACAATATATTTTGTGCTTTTCCATGGTGTTGCTTTAGCAATGCCTATGTGTTAACACATTCTGGTAGTGGAAAAGACATTAAAATAATTACTGGGTTAATGATCCTGGAATTGAATAGCTTTTGAAGGCCCAATTAGAGAAAGAGCTTCTATAATCATTTCCCACCTCCCATGTTTGCCTGCAAGGAGATCTTCCTGTGATTATATTGTATTGTGTGAACAGAGAAACAGCAAAAAGTGTGGCAAACAGGTGAAATTGTGTATATCTTCCTTTCATTATGCTAGTATATATTTTACTCATTCCATTATGTGAAGTAGACACAAGTAGCAAAGCCAAAATCACAAAGGAGTCAAAATGTTTCTCATAGCTAGCTTTACTTATCAGGGATGAGGAACCTGCAGCCCTCCAGATTGTTGCAGAGCTCATGGAAGAAATGGCAGGGCTTTGATCTAGCAACTCTATTGTTTACTTAACAACATCAGCCATTACTTGTTGCAACAGAAGCAAGAAGGAAAGGTAAAAGAGAAACTAAACTCACAACTCAGAAGGCCCCTTAACTCTCTGGGCCTAGAAATACCAACTCTTTAGTGACTTTTTCCTTTCAGTAAAGTGGGTGTTAATTAAAGGCTGTTATTTATTGCAACACAGATATTGGCTTCCATCAGACCCAGCTAGCATGACTAATGCTCAGGGATGGTGGGAGTTGTAGTCCAGGAAGATCTAGAGGTCCCCAGATCCCCAACCCTTAGCTTAAAGCATGCTATACTTTCTACTCTGCATTCTGTGATAAGAAAATTGGCAAAACTAAACCATTATTGCCTTTTTACATGGGTTGGATCCCACTTTATCAATCGAAGTCTTAGAAGGAAGTCTCATTAGATAGGGTTTGCCATATTTTGAAGAGCAAAAAAGAGGACACATCTGTAAAAGTAATAAATAAATGGTAACCAAACAGCCATAAGAGCAGCACACAAGCAAGGTCTTTCCTTTGCTCTCCACAAATTTACACATGTTCTAACTACAGCTAACAGAGGAATAAGACTGATACTTTCTAAGTTATGTTGTTCACTTCTTTGGGGAAGACATTGCCTGCATTTTAGTTAGTATAGTTGCCTGAAAAAGGCAATTATTTGTCCTACCTCTCTACCCTTTTTATATTTAGAAAGAGCACATAAAGGGGCAAAGAACAATCAAAGTTCTGATACTCTAAACTGAAAATATGGACATTCAGGGCCCCTCCAGACTGGTTGTTAGTATTATTACAGATGTGTTCTGCAATATGCTCTTGACATGATAAAAGTGCATCAGTGGTGGGTTTATTCTGCTTTGGTTTGTTCTGAGATGCATCCCTAATGCTACCAAATTATTGCCATCCAGATGGACTATAGCTCAACAAAAGTGGAATAAAAATAAACTGGAACATTTGCAGTGTGAAAAATTCTGTGATTTCAGTGGGAATTTACGGCATACGTACCAACTGGAAATGAAACAGTGTGACCACACCAAAACTTCTGCAGGAGCAAACAGCATTGAAAGTGGGATCACATATGATGGTCCCAGTCATCAGCACAAATCATCATGAATGGACATATAATGGACATCTGGAGGTGCCGTTCATCCATTTTGGCTTATACAGTCCTGGCTTGATGACCAAGAACTATATTCCAGTGCTGTTGCTTGCTCTGATTTCAGCTGTAGTTCCAACACATTGGAAGCAACTTATGCCAGGTCAGACTATTTCTTCTACCTAGCCTAGCATTGTCTACTCTTAATTGGCAGCAGTTCTCCAGGATATTACCTACTACCTGATCCATTTAACTGGAGATGCCAAGAACCATTGCATAACTTAAGGTAATGTTCTAACTTTGAGTTATGGTTCCTCAGATTTTGTGGTGAAACAGTTTTCCTCCCACATCACAAACAGCCCCACCACGCCTTAAAAACACGACATGACTTTATGGCCTTCTATCTAAACATTATGTGACTTCTTATTCAAAATGAATTATAACATATTGTGCTGCCATACTAAGTCTGTGATTTGGAATGAAAAAGGGGAGGCTTCCCCCCTCCCCACCCGTCTGCCCACTTCTAAACAGAAGGCTCTGCAGCTTCAACAATCCCTGGAAAGCAAAATGGACAGTGAGCACTAATGAGCCTTCAGTGGGAATGACCTATTCAAAATGGAAGTCTTGCCGTGTGACATTTTGCTTAAGTGGGCTAACTGATGTGATATCAGTCACAGGAGTTTAAAGGTCTGACGAGATGGCAAAACATTATTAATTCAGTATCACTTTAAATGGAAAAAAGTGTGGCCACAGGGGTCTTTTGACAGTTTTTAAAGGATACCAGAATATCTAATTGTGGATTAATCTCCGAAAACCCTTTTATGCTATTCAGAAGCGTCAGTGAAGCTGAAATGGGAAAGATAGTACCAGTTGACTAAAGTATCATTTACAGCTATTACCAAGGCAAAGAACTACAGACCCTTCTGCTGAAGACAGAGAGAGAATAATTGCAATCAGTTCATTTCCTGTTGCTAGTAAATTATCCAAATGGGAGAATGACTGAGCTTTAATTTACGCACCACACAAAATAAAGTAAAATAAAATAAAATAAAATTACTATTCTGCCATTTTAAAATCACTTCATTTTCAGAAAGCGCTGGGACAGGTCTGTAATTAAGTGGAAAATAGAAGCTGTTTAATGACCACTATGAACTAGCATGTTAAATGGCCATGTAAAATGAAGACTTGATGCACTGACTGTAGCCAAAACTGTACTTTATAGAAAATAAACTGAATCAACTGTTGGTTTTCTCATCAATTGATTCATTTATGCAGTTGAGCCAACATAAATAATGTAGTCCAAATTCAGACTTTGGCAGAAGCTGACAATTTGTGAAACCAGGCTCAAAGTGAACTTAAATTACAGTTACATACTAATAATAGCTATTCTTTCAATATGTTTTCCACACTCCTTAAACTTTTGAGGTAAAAGTAGATGGTATTTAAAATATTTCTAAAATTTGTTGTACAGCCTGAACTTGTTGTATATCTTATCTTGGCACATATGTTTTCCATATCAAATTTCAAATCCACTGAAATAAATGTGAATTATTATTTTTTAAACTGAATTTTGGATTACGATGTTGCACATTTCCTACACAGAAAGCACTTATATGTAGAAGGGGAAGTATGAAAGTCTACAGGTAAACTATCACATGCGATGGATGTATATTTCCCCAAGAGTATGCGATATAATTTCAGCTGTGAAGCGGGGAAGAAACATAAAGTGAGGACTGAACCAGGTTCACTCCTCCTGTATTTAAGACGGTGGCCTTTTGTAGCTGCCCTTCTTTTGGAGATCACCACCCAGTCAGTGTGAGGACCTTACTATGGTTTATTCAGTCACCATATTCAGGGCCAGGGAGGGCTTTTTCCCTGCAGATGAATGGCTGATCTGTGGGTTTTTGCCTACCTCATAGCGACAGTCACAACTTCTGGTGGATAAGGATTGGGTTTTATCCTTAGCTGATTAGGTGCCCCATTAAAGGGATCCAGGAGGAGTTTCTGGGGGTTAACTTGGGAGCAAATGGGCCACATCACCTCTCCCAATGGTGGCTTAAATGGGATTGTAACACCTGGTGCATATCAAAGGGCAACTCCCCAGCTCAGGGTCGATCCTACCCTATTTATCAACCAGCAGGTAGGCTGCTTCATACTGGATAAATATCCAACGCCTTGGCCCAAACCTAGTTACATCTGTAATCAATAAAAGGTTTGGCCTAATTCAACCCAATACAAGTCCCATGTGTTTATTTCTATGGTCCGCCCCTCAGGGCACTGTGGGCATCGTGTGCTGTGATAGTAAGACATTTTCATATGGTATTTGCTTACATATAAAACCATACCTATAATTTGACCATGTGCCAAACAAGTTAATAAGATTAACTTTGGGAGATTTTCACCAAAATCCCAATTCATGTTTTTTAAAAATTATTATTAAAATGAATATTCAAAGACAGTTATAATTAAATAAGAAAACAAAACAAGGGGTACTTCCCTTTCAGAAAATGCAAACATTACAAAGATCTCTTTCAGAAAGCAAAATTTTTAGGATAGAAGAAAGCAGCTTTTAATGGTTTCGTTTATCCACTAACCTTATGATGATTTTCTTTGAGAAAGGTTTGTCTGTTTTACTAGTTCGTCTGTCTACCAAAATTCCAAGGTTAAGAAGTGGGAGAAGGAAAGTGTACCTGATTAATGAGTTTTTAACAATAATTGTAGGTTGGTGAACATTCAATATTTTATAGTTTTTTTCTTCCAAGATATATGTTATTCTAAATTAGAGATAAAATTTTCTGAAAATGTTGATGCCACGTTTGTCCACATTGATTTTGTTTCCTAAATCCAATCTTCCTCCCTGATCTTGACAAAACACTATACACACACACACACACACACACACACACGTTCTGAAATAATAGGAAAATTATATTATATGCATACTATGCATACAGTGGTACCTTGGGTTACAGACGCTTCAGGTTACAGACTCCGCTAACCCAGAAATAGTACCTCAGGTTAAGAACTTTGCTTCAGGATGAGAACAGAAATTGGGCAGTGGCAGTGAGAGGCCCCATTTGCTAAAGTGGTACCTCAGTTTAAGAACAGTTTCAGGTTAAGAACGGACCTCCAGAACGATTTAAGTTCTTAACCTGAGATACCACTGTACATACAAACACACACTCCAGGTTTCTGGGGGGAAAACCCAGCATATAAACAGACACAAGAATTCAACTGTATAAAAATACTTCCATGTTAATTTATATATAGTTATGCTAGAAAAATATAGTCCCACGTGGGACTTGATTCTTTTATATGTATAATGCAACCATTTCTTTGTGTATGATTTTGCACGTAATTAGTTGATTCTTGAAAAGATAATCCAATCATGCACAGGTGGCTCTGACATATGTGAGTACAAATAGTGGTCTGCTGTGGGTGAAGCTCAGTTGGGTCAAAACCCACCGATTTCTGTGTATAAATCTGTTTAAAACAGATTAGCTCCCCCTCCCAAATCCAAATTCACAGCTGTTTTTAAATGCTGGATTTTAATGACATGACTGGAGCAGTTCCTGCTTATATTAAGCTTAAGAATTGCTGATAAAGGCTCAGAGGGAGCACAGCCAAGCAGTCATCAGTTTAGAATAGGCTTTGCAATAAATGGGCCCGCAACAGCCCCAAATGAACATCAAGGAGTCACTGCAAGTGAAAAAAGCTGTTTCTCAGAATGTGTCAGCAGCACTGATTGTTGCTTATTGGTCTCCCTTCCCTCCTACGCTGGGTCAGCTTTTCTGCTGCATGCCAGAGAAGCAATAATGAAATCTTGTGTTTATTAAAACTGCTCCCTGCATCCGTCAGTGGCACATCTTAACAACCTGAGGAAGTGGACAAGATCCTCCACATTTTCCTGTGGAAAACAGCATATTAATGAACTAAAATTCAAACTATCTTACTGACTACTTTGATTATAAACACTGCCAAAATTTGCATCTAGTTCTAGTCCTTCTAACAAAGTTATTTCTAACTTAGATCCTGACCCCTCCCCAAACTTGGTCACCTCCTTTGATACTGCCCTCTGTTTCCTCTGATCTCCATTTGCTTTCTCTTCTTCCTATTCCTGGCTACAAACCTGCTTGGAACAGCAATCCTGATCCCTACCTGGGGAGCAGCAAGGTTCAACAGAGCAGTGGAGCCACCACTGTATCTGAAGCCTTGCCACTTGTGCCAGCTACAGCAGAAGGGGAACCAGTAGTTTTCTTCATTTTTGCTGTGCCAGTTCCATGATGGATCATCAGAGAGACCAGTAACACAACTCTCTCCAGCTTAGGATCCAGTGGGTCCTTGGTCAGTCCAGCTGTGCCTCTCCCCACCACCATTCTACCACTTGGAGGGTGTCTTACATTGGTTTCCACCAGTGGGAACACTGCTGCAGTGATCTGTCAGCAGTCTATGCCATTGGCAGGCACAACAAACCCTTTCCTGTTGGCCTCCATGACCAGTTGTCGGGAGCAGTGCATTGCATCCTAACCACCATAACCATGTGCATCAGGAGTTAAGATTGCTCTGCAAGCCACTTTGAACCTGGTTTCCCTTCTGTTGACCTTGACTGCTTCTGCTTAGTATGGAAGGATCTGTCAATTTTTGTTCTCTGTTTCTCAATTTTATAATCTTAAATTCATTTCTTCACATTTTGTGGCAATTTGAGCTTTTATTCATCAGAAATCATCAGCATTTTAGGATGATTTTCTCCTGTTAAACACATGTTTATATGTGATTTTGATTACTGTACACATTTCTGCAAACAATTTCCCCTAAGTTAATGCATCTTGGTGTGTTATTTTCAGTAATACAGTATCTTAATTTATATGCACACGTTTCCCTAATATATGCATTTTTGTAAACACAGATCAGAGAACTGGATTGCAAAATTCAGATAAGTGTACATGGCAAAGGATAGCTGTGTTTTGATTCATATTGTTTCAGATAGTTTAAATTTGGTAGAAAGGCCTTTAAATTCATACTGAATTTAATTTCTCCCCTGTCCCTAGTTTCTGCTCCCCTCTGAACTGTCAGCCAGGAGTAGAGCCTACTGAAGTCTAATGCTAATTTGCTATCCCTTTTTTACACAAACACATTTTTATATTGCTGCTTGAAACCTGGAGTGTGGAACGAGGGGGAAAGGCAGCATGTTACCACATAATATTCCCTTTCATTGTGTGTACATTATGCCAGGAGGATCGGAACAGTGGGAAGGAACCAATCCTTCCTCACCATTCAGTTTCCCTACAGCTGTTCTCATTTGTCTGCCAATAAATGGTCTGAGGCTCAGGTGCTTGGCTTGACCAGTAGGATCAATCATATCAGCAAAGAAAAGAGAACACACACACACTAAACACACATAAACACATGGACACAATAAGGAATCTGCAATCAAATACAGACATACATAACTAGAGTCTAAGAGAACTCTACTGTATTGAGAGCCCAGGAAAGCATGCCCACAAAGATACCTAGGAAAGGATACAACATTCATGAATTGACTGGTAAGTTTGGCCAAACTTTAAATTGGTTGATTGGCTTGTTTCATCTTTTTGTTCCAAAAGGTCTCACACACAAATCCCCTCATGCATTTACCAACCATCTGCATTTGCTTTTATAAAGGTCATCTCATTTACATGAGATAAAAGCATGCCCTGCCCTTGGAACAGCCATGAGTTTTCCTGACTTCCATGATAATATGACAAAGCCTAGCTATTATTTCATGAACTACAATGCAAAACAACCAGGCCATGAAAACTTCGGAAAGGAACAGCAGTTTCTGAGGTTGAGTAAACAGTTCATAATCAAGTTTTCAGGATGTGCCAACAACTGCTGCCACTGCCAGCCATCTCCGATGAATGTTGACTTCACAGGTGCATAAGCAGGACAATCAATGAACATCTCTTAATTAATTGTGAATGGATTAAATGCTTTGGGGGGGTAGTGCTCAGCCTACATACCGTGAACAGATTACGCTCACATTATGAACGCATTTCAAACCTGCTATTGGGGACATCTGTGTTTATTTACCAATAAGGAGACTTAACTCATGACTGTACCACACCAACAGCATATAATGCCTTTAATATACCTCTCAGTACTGCAGCTTCTAATGATGATAACCTACCTGAACTAACTTTATATACATAGTGGAAAAGTTATTGTTCCTTTGTGGAACCCAGTCTAGGTTTGAGGGTCCTCAACAAGACACCTTAAGTGGCCTGTCTTACTAAGTGCTCCTTGTCTGTATTTGAGAGAGATCGGGCAGGTAGTGGCTGATGCTACTTCTGCTTGCTGCTCTACCACCCTGTTTCTTATCTACCCTCTCCCTCTTTACAGCAGCATCAGCTTCTACTGTCCCCTCTTAGGCAATGTATGCAAAGGACCAGTTGCAGTGAAAAGCAGCAGCACACATGGCGCACTAAGAACACCATCAGCCCAACCCTCGACACGCAGACTGTCATCAGAGATTCAGGCAAATGAAATGTCTGCAACTTAGAGACTGAAAGAGTCCACCCTAAAATATTGTGGACCTCAGCAGTTGCTCAGAAATGTCACATTCTGATGCTGTTCCTCTACTTCTCCACATTTCTTTTGCACCTTGTGCTAATGCTTTTGCACGGAATCATTCATTTTTTATTCTAGATTCAGGTAGGTAGCCGTGTTGGTCTGACACAGTTGAAATAAATTAAAAAATTGTCCAGTAGCACACTTCTTCAGATGCACTAAAACAGAAGTCACCAGACCCTTATATATAGTGGGAGGGCGGGGTGGGGTTTTTCTCAAAAGGGTAGTAGGAGATAGGTGATTAGCTCAATGGGTATGGTAAACCTGTGGATGACTAATTGTAGGACTAATTGCAGTCATCATCATCATCATCAAACCTTTTATTGGCATCACATTACTCTGGTTTCTCTTCAGATCGTATAAATCTTTCGCCTTTTACTAATTGCAGTTGTTAACAGTCATCAACAGGTTTACTATACCCACTGAGTCAATCACCCATCCCCTACTACTCTTCTGAGAAAACCCCCACCCCACCCTCCCACTGGTGACTTCTGTTTCAGTGTATCTAAAGAAGTGTGCATGCACACGAAAGCTTATACCCAGAACAAACTTAGTTGGTCTCTAAGGTGCTACTGGACAGTTTTTTAAATTTATTTATTTATTTCGAATTCATTTTTGATGTTATTCTGGTTAGAGCAGCAGATTTAGGTCTGTTTGCATAAGCCACCACAATTGGGATAAACTTGACCAACTACCTGAAAGTATAGACTCTCTGTCACCTAACCCTCGGCTTGTCTTGGGAGGTGACTTCAATGCCCGGATCGGCCTTGTTTCCCCACAAAATACAATATTATCTGGTCTAAACTTGGAGGACGAACCTGAAATCTGTCAGAGGGCAGCAATGGACACCACCTCTAATCGCGCTGGGAAATACCTCTGTGAACTTATAATTAAGCATAACCTTTTGTTATGCAATGAGCACGGTCAAGGGGATCAAGAGGGTTATTTTACTTTTATCTCCCCCAGAGGATTTACTAGCACCATAGATTATATCCTAACATCTAATAATGTGCCAGTTAACCGAGATACCTTCAGGATAATTCCCAGAGTTGAAAGTGACCACTTGAGTTATCTCTGACATCATTCTTTTCTCCCGCCTTTCCTAAATTATTGGATGAAACAGAATATCTGATACTTGGAAATAGAAGGTTAAAATGGAATGCACAGGTCCAAGAAAAAATGATTCAGATCCTGGATTCCCAAGAATTTATTTATTAAAGGGGGAAATGTTGTTAGAAACAGGAAACATAATCGGACTTTATGAGAACATAATCAACCGAATGCGCCCACTGATGACCACAACTAGTGTGATAAAAAACAAAAAGTTTAAGAGACAGACTTGGTTTGATAAGGAATGTCAGAATAGCAAATAATGCCTAGCTAGGGAACTTAGAAAATTGAAGTTAAAACAGGATAAGCACAATCTTGCTCTACAAGCTAAGGTAGCCCAGTTACGATATAATTATAAATTATTACTTAAAAGCAAGAAACAAATATATTATGAACAACAGTGGAAAGCATTGGGAGATGCAGCACTTCAGAAGGACTCACGGAAATTCTGGCATCTGGTTGCCCAAGGCACAAATAAGCTGGGCCTTGTCACCCAATCCTTGTCACCCAATCCAGATGCATTAGAAGCATCTGTCCAAGGAAAGGATTGGGTGACATATTTTACAAAAATATATGGCCCCTGTCCTGACCCACCCCCACAAGTTTACTATACTCAGTTATCAAAACTGCCAGAATGGCCAGACGTCATGCCAAATCAGATTAAGAGGCTAATCGCAAGCCAACTAGCTAATAAAGCTCCAGGAGAAGACATGATCCCAATGGATATCTATAAGATAAGACCTGATTTCTGGTCACCCATTTTTGCAAAAATTGTTTTCATACATTACCAGCTCAGGTCGCATACCTGAAGGGTGGAAGTTGAGTATAATTGCCCCAATATATAAAAAGGGTGATAAGAAAAACCCTGCCAATTATAGACCCATTAGTTTGTTAGATGTAGCCTCCAAACTATATGCCAGGCTCCTTCTCGGGAGATTAGAAGAATGGGCTGATACAAATAAGGTGATATTTGAAGTCCAGGCAGGCTTCCAAAGAGGGAAATCCACATTGGACCAGTGCTTTGTGCTGAACTTTCTGCTATGTAAATATATCCATAATTTGAAGCAAAAAATTATATGTTGTTTTTATCGATCTAAAGTCAGCTTTTGATACGGTCCCAAGACATGCATTGTGGCAAAAATTGGAAAAGACAAATATAGATCTCCGTCTATTATTTCTCATCAAGCCACCACAATTTTTCTGGAGTATACAAAAAACAACATCAAAGGCAATCCAAGTGAAACTTAAGCAAGGGGGGAGGGCAAGTCCTGGAAAGAGTGGGGGAGAATTAAGGAGCAATATGCAAGTGCAGGCTAGGAGCAAATATGGATGCAAGAAAATGACCAAGTAGAACTGGAAATACACCACAGTTTGAATTTTGGTACAGCAGTTGGCTTGAGGGTTGGCAGTAAGTAATAATTGGTTGTTGTCATTGAGCTGGCTTTCATTACAAAGCAATAACAGAAGGTGGTGAAAATTACTACCCAGCACAGCAGAAGCCAATTATACAGTGGGGCATGCTGGAGGATGTCTATCTGCATGGTGCTGACTGAGGAATATCCAGCCTCAACCTCACAATGCCAACCAGTACAGGCACAAATGCTTCTGGTCCCATAGTCACTGCTCAGCTGCAATGGCCAATTACTACACACCTGCACCCTTGCTAGCTTCAGTCCTACCCCTTGTGGTATCACTCATTAAATATATATATGTATGCTTAAAACATTCCAGTGACTAGACAGCTGAAGGGGGGAAAATCCTTTTCATAGTTTAAAGACAACCAGATAACTTGATAACCTGATAAGCCTGCCTGAAGGCTTCCCATGGGCATCTGACTAGCACAGTGAAAACAAGATGATGAACCAGATGAACATTTGGCCTGATCCAGCAGGACTTTTAGTGTGTTTTTAACTTTGCAAGTGGGTTATATATGATGTTTTCCTCAAAAGATAGATATAATTGCTGCAACAGGTGTTCTTGTGACACATGGAAGTCATTTCTAGAGACACAAATGCTAGTAAGGGGATGGGGTATTGCCTTCTAAAGTTCTGAAGTTTATTGCAGGCATTCAGCAGTAGCTGCTGGTCCATCAAAAGCTATAACCCTGTTTACTTCATTTTTCTTACACCTGTGGAAGAAAACCATTTTTGATAAGGATACAAAATTGGTTTCCATGGAAAAAGGTAAATGCACAAAACAGAAAGCAAATTACATCTCACAAGACTAATGCATCATTAAAATCACTACATCTAACAGCCTTTAATTATTAAATATGTACATTCTATATATAGTTCTAAAAGCAAAGCACAACAAAACAACCCACACTCCCACCACCAAACTTGAGTTTGACCTCATAGAATTATTACAGTGACCTACGGTAAGTATAATAGGAAATGCTTCCAACTTTAAAGAAATATTTTACAGTCCTTGCACAAGAGTCTCACAGTAATTATGTTGAAGGACTCAATGAATAAAATGTTATTTAGATATTTTTTTCTTAAAAAATGTAAACGTAAACAGGAAAGTAAGGCAGTATTATTCCGACGAACATAGCTTAATGTTCCAGAGAAGCAAGCAAAAGATTGAATTAGCAATGTGTGTATTTGCTAATGCCCCAATCGGTCCTGTATGCCTGAAGGAACTTCTCCACCCCCATCGTTCAGCCCGGACACTGAGATCCAGCGCCCAGGGCCTTCTGGCGGTTCCCTCATAGCCAGAAGCGAGGTTACAGGGAACCAGACAGAGGGCCTTCTCGGTAGTGGCGCCCACCCTGTGGAACACCCTCCCTTCAGATGTGAAGGAAATAAGCAGCTATCCTATCTTTAAAAGACATCTGAAGGCAGCCCTGTTTAGGGAAGTTTTTAATATTTAATGCTGTATTGTTTTTAACACTTGATTGGGAGCCGCCCAGAGTGGCTGGGAAATTCAGCCAGATGATGATGATGATTATTATTATTAATATTATTTTCTACCCTAAGGTGCACCTGAACTGCCCTGAAGCCCAGGTCCCATTTACTTCAGCTGAGGAGCTGGCTCCATATGTACACCCGGCATGTTTCAAGCTGATCTGTTACTGGTAATGGCACTACCAGCACATACAGAAGCTCTGTGCTTATATTTAGGTTTAAGAAGTTAGACAACCCATCTTGCTGCACTCCTCATTTACACCTACTACAGAGGTAATGCCATCTGCTCACTTGCCACCACTCTGCTCACTGTTACTTGACGTAATCCAGCAACATGAACATAGAGATCTCCTTTCCAATTTGTTGTCACAGCTGAATGTTGGAATTTGTGATCTATAGTCTCTACATGAGCAAAGAGAGTACCAAAGAACTTTTCAAGAAATGAATGTTTGAGGAAGCAATCTCCAGAAGTCTAGATTTCTGTTAGTCCTTTGAAATCTATATCATCTACATCTTTTCATTTACTGTTTTGCCATATACATGGATAGCATCCTATCAGACTATGACAAAGACTCATTTCAGTGAGGGAAGATACTTCATTGCTTGACTGATACAAATAGGAATGGCAAATATTCTCTGAGCAGACTTCTGCAGTTTTTAAAATCAATAATCATCCTTGCAAACTCTTTAAATAAACAGTTGCTACCTTCAAAAACATGCACAAACCAAATAGACAGTGGATGAGTCCTTGATATTCGCCATTTGAATACTCCAAACAGGATTATATAGTTGTATTGATTCTCTGTCTCGGCTGGCCATCAATTTCAATTTGTGAACTCTGGCCTCTGAGATCTGAAGTTATTATATGTACAAGACACGAATTCATCCTTGTGCAGGGCACGGTTAATGTTAGAGGTTGTTTTTCTTTGCAATAGGATGTATGCTCGCCACCTCCAAGGAGAATAACACTGCCTGACAGCTGGTTTCTTATTGCTGGAATTGGATTTCTCACTACTAATCCAGTGGCAAGCATTAATAGACTCTGGCTCCAGGTGATGAACTATTTTGGTCCATCTTCTAACTCTTTCACCGTGTGTTTCAAAAGACATAAGAGTCCTGAGGTTATGATGTAAGAGTATGCCTAGCTCATTATTTAAATGTATCTGAACAAAGGTAAAGTATACGTTTATTATCTCGCTATATGTTTAAACCAAGAGGTCATTACAAAGATACGAGTACATAGTAATGGCCTTTCTTCTAGGACTTCTGCATTTCATAGAGAATTTGAGATTATTTGATTCATATCCTTACTATGAAGAATATCTATAATTTCTTAACTTGCTTCTGAATCATCAGTTTAATCTTGCTGCCAACCAGAGCTATAACCAGAGCAAGATTATACACAGGTCAGACTCCAGAACTGTAGAACTGGATTTTGAGGTGGGTGAATAAATAAGGCTTTCCACAATGGTTTTTTTGGGGGGGGACATATGGCTGCATTTATACTTTCTTAGAAACCTGGCTAAAAACATTTGAAGATGAAGACAACTTTTTCCCACCTCCAGTCCACAGAGACCTCACCTGTTCTCCAAGAATTCTCACAGATAGAGACAGAGGTTCTGAAATTACATCTCCAAGCTTCTTTAGTACCCTTGGATGAAGTTCACTGGGCTTGGAGATTTTAATTCATTAAAAATAGCTATATGTTTCCCCATCTTTTCCTCTATAGTGCTATCCAGATTATTTTTGTGTGGTGTTTTATTGATGTGCAGAAGTTCATGTTCAAACCAGTAAACATTGAAGAAATAGTATTTTAACACCACACATGATCACCACCAAGGCTTTTGCAGCATTTCCTGAATGTATTCTGTGTTCGTATGTTATAGAGGTGAGATGATAAAATACTTTTTTACTTATATTCTCACATATGCCCTTATCACTTAATTTATTGCATGAATATATGTCAGGGATACCTAAACTGTGGCCCTCCAGATGCTGTTTGACTATGATACCTATCATCCCTGACCATTGTCCATGGCAACTGGGTCTGATGGGAGTTGGAGTTGAATGTCTGGAAGGCCATAGCACAGCCACCTCTGACTTAAATGATTTTGTGGCTTAAATAGTTCAGCACTATATATAATTCAGTGTTGTCTTTATAATATGCTATCTTAAAACAACTAGTAATAAGGAGTATTAATATACACCAAAAGATTCAAAAACTGGAGATGAAAAAAACTCACACTCATTGGGATTATCTGCAGAGCAGTGCTGTTATCTATTAACTGGCAACTTGCTTAAGGTGATCAATGGAGGTTGCAAGAAGGTAACTGTAGCATTAGCTTTCTAATTGATCAAGTGAAATCCTGACAAGCAGTTTGAAATCATTCCAATCAGAAATGTTTTTAAAGGCATTTGTGTTGGTATATAGCCTTTTAAATTACAGATTATAGGAGGTTATCGCAGAAAGTGCTGTGAGTAATGCCCAGACAGTGAATAAAGACCTAGATTGATTTAACCTTTGTCAAGAAAAAAAGCAGGGTTTTAAAAAAGGATTTCAGACTAGGGCCTTAATGCAGCCACACCAGCAAATTATCCTGAAATACCTTTTAAAAAGAGAAAAGAAACTGGACTGCCATGTTTAGTTTTGGACACCACAATAGAAGACGGATCCTGATGAGTTAGAATGGTTTTAAAAGACAGTTACAAGTATAATAAATAGTTTACAATGCTAGTTATGAGAAAGATTGAAGTAACTATTCCCTGTTGATGCTCTATATATTACCCATCCAGATATCTGGAAGCTTCTGGTGGAAGAGTGGGCTATACATTTAACAAATAAATAAATATAGAAAAAAACCCTGTTCCATTAGGTGTTTCAATGACAATTTTCCAAATCTGTGACTTTGCGAGCCACATTACATGCCTAAAGCAAAAGCATTCTAATTTGTTCAGTCAATGTTTCCTCCTGAACCCAAGTCACATCCACACCTTACATGAAAAGCTCATGGCTCCCCTTCAAAGAATCTGGGGAACCATAGCTTACCTCTCACTACAATTCCTAGCAACCTTAACAAATGAGAGTTCCTGGATTCTTTGGAGGAAGAATGAGCTTTAAATATATTCTGTGGAAATAACTGCAGAGTATGACAGCATATCTGACAATATACAAATCAACCTATGTAACAGGACCAACCCCAAAACACCTGCACCCTCTTAATTCAGTGGAGAATGCCCCAAAGTAATTGGCAACCCAATTCTAGAATGGGGGTGGGTGGGTGAGTGAGTGGAAGAAATGGCCCAATGAGGCCCTTATAAAGCCTATGGCTATGCCCCAGCTGGTACCAGTAGATGCAATGCTATGTGGTTGGGGGGAGTGGACCTCTTGGTTAATATCTGAGAATATCAAGCTCTTAAACACAAAATCATGTTTACTACAAACCTTGAAAAGATAAATTAGTTTGAGTGTTATGTTTCATCACACACACACACACACACACACACACACACGGCCATCATAAATACACATCTTTGAAATAAAATATTGCGTTACAAAATTGACTTGTATAAGTGGCATTATTCTGGCATTAGAGCACCTGTTAAATGTTTAATATGCCCACATGAATTCAAACAATGCAGGACATAAAGAGCAAAATATCAACAGGATGATAAACTGTCCTTCCTAGGTAGCTGAGTGAGGGAAACAAGACATCATTAAGTTTATAAAGAACTGTAAAATCAAGACAGAAAGGCTGTAATCCTAACCACATTTACCTGGGAGAAAGCCAAATTGAATTCAATTGGACTTACGTATGAATAAAAAAAAAAGTGAAGGACCCCTGACAGTTAAGTCCAGTCGTGAACAACTCTGCGGCGCTCATCTCGCTTTACTGGCCAAGGGAGCCGACGCTTGTCCGCAGACAGTTTTTCTGGGTCATGTGGCCAGCATGACTAAGCCACCATAGTTTGGGAACCAGTGTAATATCATGCACATGATGCAATATAAACTTAAGAACAGCTGGGAAGAGCACTGTTGAATTCATGTCCTGCTTGCAAGCTTCTTAAGGTATCTGGCTGGCCACTGTGAGGTACTTGTATTGGTTCAGGAAATTACAGAAATATTAACAAAAGTAGCAACCTACTCACAGAATAAACTGAAATAGGGTCAAAATAGTGTGGCATATTTTACCCCTTTCACTATCTTATCACTATTATGATCTAATATTGGCAAGAGATTCTCACAAAAATAGATTTCTAAATAATAAAAAGGTGATATAAAAGAGCAATGTAATTATTTCCATGCCCAAGCTATTAAAATATTTTTCTTGTTATGCCACTACATATCTTGGCATTATCACTCTGCCATCCTAAAAGGGGAGGAGTAATGGTCATCTCTTGTAAGGATCAAACACACAAGATTTCTCTCAAGAACACTGGGGAGACAGCTACTGATCTGCATGACTAATCATGCTGGACTGTGCATGGTTTCATCCTCTTTTGATTGAGAATGACCTGGTTTAGAGGGCTGGCTTGCCCCTGAGCTTTCCCATTAGGCAGGACTTCATCAAACTTGAGGTTTTGCTGGAAAATCTTTTTCTCTTTTGAATTGTTGGAGCATAGGATTTGGAAGGTCAGAATTCATGTTAACTGGAAGGATGGCATGTGTGTGCTAGCACTGATGTTTAAAAAATGCATTGCCAAAAATGAAAAAGCTACCCCCACTTGTGCAAAGTCTTGAGTGAGCATACCTTTGGGGTCTCTGCCAGATGTTGTACGCTCGCCCTGCCTTATTCACTGAATCTTTCAGAGGGTCAATTTCTTAAATTGCTCTATTTCTTAAAACAGCTGTCATTCTTTAAGTGGAGGCTGTCATGCAAAAAATAAAATAAAATCAAATTTCAAAGAAAAAATATGTAAGTGGGTTAAGCACAGGTGGGGGACACAGTGCACCCACTTGCCCCACCCTGCCTACAGGGCTACTGATTACATTGTGAAGGTGAACTACAGTTGTTTGGGCTTGAGCCAACATGCTGTCACCCAAGTAAGGAGTGTATATTTACCCTCTTATCTTTTCAGTTCTGGTTTGCTCACAGGTAGCCTAGGTTAAGTTACTGTTTAAGCACTGCAGAAGAAAGCTGTTAATGATTGACAATATTTCTTGCTTTGGGTCTCAGTTCTAGGTGTGGGGGCAACTGGTAAGTACAGTGGAAAGGCTGAGGATATAAAAACTCACCAAGAATATAAAATATATTACTTTACTATCTGAGAATAATATCCCATATAATTTATTCTCAACTGAGTTGTGTAAAGAACAAAACCCTGAACAGTCTGCTAATGATGGCCAAGGGCTATTTTTATACTATACAGGCTAATGAATCTGTTATCATAGCAAGGTCTAAATGTTATCCTTCTGTGTTGCTTAACAACTAGGTCTCAACTATGTATACTGTACTGAGTGCTTGAAAAATTGATGTGATCAGTAAAACTTCTAGCATCTATGCTCTCATTCAGTCATGAGTAGTTAGGTGCCTGTTAGCCTTTTATGATTGTCTGCACATAGATTGCATGTTACAGGGTTTTCTACAACTATTTCAGGCATTGTGGAAAACCACCTCAATCTTTTATTTTGGTATTGGACAACAGGCCAGTGGTGGTGGGAAGCTTGCTCTACCAAAACTCCAATTTTGTCCATACTAATATGATTACTCAAAGAATTCACAACATTTAAATATAAGAAATGAATGAGGAGAGAGCAAGAACTGGAGAAAGAGGTCCTTATACCACTTTAAGACAGAAGTAAATAAAGTTACTCAATTTGACTTCTATTGGCTTTTTTCTTTACAAGCATGCCACTTAAAATTAATCTCCAACTTGGTTACTAATAAAAAAATGATATTGTTTCTGTTTATTCCTGTTTTCCACCTACCAGTGAATCTGGTGATTTCACCTAAAGATGGTTGCAGATCTGGGTAACACTGGGTTTTATATTTTCAAGGTGAGAGGTGTGTGTGTAGCAGCCACTGTATGCTCCTTCTTCTATGCCTTAGATATATCCTGAAACCTTTTTCATACATAGCAGAGTGTTATGTGTGCTACCACCTCCCACAGTTTATCTTGAGACTGTGACCAGCTTCAGATTCAATGGCAGTAGCACACTGTGAGGTGGGTTGGAGGCAATCATCTGACATCCCATCATTGGCATCACTGCAGCTTAACAGGAACCAGAGGAAAGCGGCAGTAAGGTGGTGGTGAGGTCAGCATGATGCAAATGCCCTGTAGGAAGTGCCAGATTGGCTCAGTTGGTGTATTTGCATGGTGCTGTACTTGCCACGACCTCACCCTCATGTCTCCTCACAAACCATTATCATGAGAGGTCAGGTAAGCAGGCCCCAACCTGCTGACCCTTACTTTTCCATGGCCTCACGTTCAGCAAGTTTTCCATCTGGGCTGATGAAGAATTCTAGAAAACTCAAAAACTTGCACACTACTTTGTGGTATTTTGGTTAGCCTAATAAAGCCACTGTCCTAATACGGATATAAAAAATAAAAAATAAACTTGAAATTTTGCTTAGATATCTCACTTCAACTGTGCAGCTCTTGGCAAATTCCTCCTGTCCTCCCATTTTTATTCCCAGACTCTGAGATTATTATACTTGCAAGTTATGAAGATAGATGAGAATGTTTATTATAAACCATTTTATACAGCAAAAAAGTGTGAGATCAATAATACATAGTCATATTTTTCTCTGGCACAGTGACAAGAAGCTTGATCATGCATTGGCTTGGTGCAGTTTTAACACTTAAACCATCATAGCTATTGGCAGGCAGACTAGAGAAGCAACTTCACCATAGAGGTAAATTTAGAACTTCTTTTCAATTTCATTTTTACATTGTAAAATATTTTTTCCTGATGCTGAGCTAGGATGTACTTTTGTCAGTCTCATTATTGTTGTTTGTATATGGACTAGATCAGTGGTTCCCAAACATTTCCTACCATGGACCACTTGAAAATTGCTAAGGGTCTTTGTAGACCACTTGATTTTTTTTATGTCTTTTGTAGCAATTTCAATATGGTGTGTTACATTCTTAATGATTTTTAATTGTATATTTACACACTCCACACAGCCACCTAAATGAAGCTCATGGACCACTGGTAGTCCACAGGCCATGGGTTGGGAACTCCTCAACTAGGTACAATTCAGTACAATTAGCACTGAACGTTTCCAGGTCTGCTGACTGAATTTGCAAGCAAACAGTGAGGTTGCAGGAACAACAAGCAGGGATGCACACATCCCTACTTGTGGAACATTTTTGATTTTCGACACAACATTGATCTTCTATGAGCTATTCCTTTTGTATCTGGTATCAGCAGGATCTATTACTCACACATAACACACACACACACACACACACACACACACACACACTCTTTTGGGTTGCTGACATGTTACAAGGCATTTCTTTGCATTGATGATTCTGACCTTTATTAATTCAAGCACATTCAATCTTCACTACTGATCTGTCAAACATGGCACACTGTCACACTGAGATTTTGCAGGAAGCATTTTGCAATAGCTCATAAAGCATCAATCTGAGTCTGCCCACCAGTAGAAAACAATATGACTTCCCCAAGCTTTCAGCCTTGAGAAGCTTAAAGGGACACATACATTCTTCCAGGCTGCAATCTGACAGAGACACCTGGGAACCATTCCCAATACTTTGGTTTATATCTAGTCCAATTGCAACTGCTGAATATAAATTAATCAATACAAAATCCAGCCTTAGCAATTTGGCTGCTTTGAGCATATTAATGTTTTTCTTTGTTGTGGTAGATTGTAATATTCCTTCTCTCATTTGCGTGCTTATCTCGTCTTTTATCCTGACATGCCTCCCACTTTAAATATGCCTGAGCTTTGTGCCTAACAAATTTGCAAATCAAGTGTTTCCTCCCATAGATTTTTTTTCTTGAACTGGGAAAAATGGGGCTCACCCTAATCCATATATGTCATTCTGCATGTTGTGATTAAATAGTGATTAGGTGCAAACTGTTTGGTTTAATTTGCTTTGAAAAGCTGTGCTTGCACTGATAAAGGGTGGAAGCATTTCAGAGATGAGATATAGGGAACAGATGTTTAGTATAAAATATTGATACCACAGTAAGGAGATAAGCTTGGTATTTAATTTATCTTAATATTTCTATTACTACAAATTTAACAGCTTTTATCTTGTGGGGTAATTACAACTTTTTCAAGCAAGAGATAAGATTTGTTTCAGTTTTGTCACTCTTAAACTCTTTACTTCACTCACTCCCCAATGAATACTCCTCTCAGTGGGACATGGTTTCCCTATTTTTGTTACAAATGCATTTTTGTCTATCTGGTAATCTGTATCTAAGGCTGGAACCAAGCTTAGTTAACTGGTCAACTGAGTCTCCATGGCCTTCATTAGGTGATTAATGGAAAGGGAATGGCCAACCTTGGCAGACAGCATGAAGCCTCTAGACAAGCCTGACTGCACTTTAGTACTTGGAGACTGACTATCCTTGCATGCCTGGTCATTGGAGCAGTACCTTCTTCCTGCTGTGGAAAACACCCACTCTAGAATTTATTTCAGGTATAGAATTAACTGCTTTAGCCCGGCCCTGACAGGAGTCACCTGTTTGTCCTGCTGGGCTTGATGGAATCTAATCATGATTATGGCTGAGCTGAAGTGCTCTTTAGAGATACAGCATTACTTTCCACCTCCAGCATACCTTATGTCACTGCCTCTACTTCTTGTATGATCTTAGTAGCAGTGCTGTAGTTTCGGCAGCTGGTAGCCCTCATTATTATTATTACTTGCCCTACAATTTTTTTACAGCCCCCAAAACTTTATAGCATAAAACAAGGGTATAAAAATGTTTGCTATTTTTATCCCTGCTGCAATACTTACTAAACTGACCCCCAGCAGTTTCTCCCTCTAAACACTCCCAATTTTCCCTATTTTGGCTCCTTTTGGTAGGAGTGTTCACATGTTATATTTAATGAGCGTACAGCCTGTTTACCTCTATATATTCAGAGTTATCACATGCAATGTTCAAACAGCGTATAGTTTGTGTACCTGTGTACACAATAGTTGAGCTATACAACTGAAGAAATATACACTGTTTTGTACAAACACCTGGAGAGGCAGCCTGTGCCTCTGTTCAGTGCAAGGTATGAACAAGGCTTTTGTCTCCTTTAATTAGTGGTATGCAGACCTGGTATAGATGAGATACGGTGACTGGCTTCCCAGAGCAATGTGACCTGAAGGTTCTGGGAAGCCAGAGGATAAGGAAGAGATGAGAAAGATACTTTTCTTGATGTCTTGCCCATTGGGAACCACATATAAAGGAACAGACAAAGGGTTTCAGCCAAGCTCTGGGAGGCAATGGTTTGCCCTTGGATTGGTTTGGATATCCAGCACCCCCTATTGGAAAGAAAGCCCACCAGAAGTCCTGTGTGACCAAGCCACAGAAGTAAAAGAAAATAAAACCTCAACTGTAGAAGGAGAAAAAAAAAAGGTGAGAAGTGAAAAAAGTAGTTTCCACTCCTGGGGAAATGAGAAATAAGCTGAGCCTGCAGCTGACATGAACAAAATCTTGTTCTTCCTCGTTTGAAATGCCAGAGGAGTAACAAAGGAAGGAGGCTACACTCACACAAGCAAAACAAAAGTGTGGATTTTGCTGCAAAATGATAGCAACATGCCATCTCCCCTGAGAGAACGTTATCTTCACTCTGTGATATGAGTTCAAACTTCAAAGCATGTTTATGTGCTTCTACATTAAACGGAAAAGACTCACCTCACTGTCCAAAAGTGAATATCAGTTTATGCTAGATTTACAAGCTGCACCCTCCTTTTCTTGTTGTTCACAGACTGCTTTTAACTATCAGAAAAACTGCCTATGCGTGTTCACTATGAGAGAAGAGCACAGCATCATTAGGCAAGGCAGAAGAAGAGGAAGAAGAGGAGGAAGAAAGCCATTTACTGAAGTCTCAAAGGTGAGCATTTTCTGTGAAAGCCCATAGTAGTTAAGAAAGGTGTATATTTTGGACTGTAAATATTTAAGTGATTCTTTATCATCTTTGTGTCAGTGCCTTTGATGCTACTCAAATGTAACATTCATAACATTTTGGTATTATTTATATTTAGTATACTATAGACTACAATGACAGTCTAGATATTTATTTTAAAAACTGAAAATATCAAGAGCACAAAACATTGGTTCTATGTCAGATGTTTGTTTATTTAATATACAGAGTGTATATAAAATACATGAAATAGTGGATGTATTGTAAAATATGAATGATAAATAGGCATGGTCCCCTCTTTCCATTGTAAGTACAAAGGGACATATGTATATGCTCTACCACTCAGTTACAGACCTAGCATAGAATAGGCAACCACGCAGGGTACAGGCCTTATAGAGTAGGCTTGTGCCATACACTGTACTTTTTAGTATACGTAGCAGAGGCACCAACTTCTCAAGATGATTGAGGTGGCCTGATGCAATGTTGCATGGAGCCAGAATGTAGAACTGAACACTTTTTGAACATTGAGGGGGCCCAGCCCTAAAAAAAAATTGGGGTGTGTGTGGCAAAGTGACTCAAGCCCCTGGAACTGGCACCTATGATATTGCTCATTGGATAAATTAATTGTTCATCTTCCCTTTTATTGGGAAACATATATATACTGCAACTTTGAAGATTGTCTCACTCTAGGGCGATAAATTCATGCAAACTGGAAAAATTGTTTTGCTCATGGTTCATTTGCTGGGATAGATTTGTATGAACAAGTTCATACTTCTTTGTTTTGTGTGTGTGTTTTTTAAAAAAATAGTCTCTGCTCAACTCAACTTTTTGCTCAACAGGGAAGTTAAGCATCATTATGTCTGGGTTCAATCGGCACAGTTGGTTAAACATGCCAAAATCACCATTCCTCACAAACAAGCCCTCCCCACAGTCTGCTCTGTGCCCAAGGCATCTATAAATAAATTGCTGCCATCCATCCATTAAGAATCTTATGCTGGAGTAATGGATGGAGATGCATAAGAAATGTTTTCCACTAAGCACATGCACTCTGCATCTCTGCATTCACTGAATCCATTCTAAACAAAGAAACTGCGGTGGTGATGATCAGATGCTCAGCAGAAGAACAGGGGCAAGGGATGGTTGAAAGGGGAGGGGGAGTTAGAATTATTAGAGTAGAACATGTGCACAGGGTTGGGTTGTTGTTGGTTTTTTTCCAAGAGGATTTAAAACAAATAGAATCCCCTTAAGGATTAGCAGTCAACCCTGTTGCTGAGAAAACGAAGGGTATTTGAGGGCAGCGCTCATTCAGCCACGGTAGGTCTGCATGAGGTGAACGTGGTGCCTGCCAACAAAAAGTGTTAGCACAGGATCCCAGCAGGGAACATTCAGGAGCTTGCAGAGTGCAAAGAGCTTTTGTTTTTGCAAAGAAAAAGAGAGTTTGCCTGCCAGATGGCTTTTTGCAAGTGCTCACAGCTCTCAAATAAATATAAGGAAGTACTTTTAAAGAGTAAAGACTGCCATGATATAAATACAAAAGGGTGGGGTTTTTAATTAAACAATGCTATTTAAGGCAGGGGGGAATCACAAAGACATTCTAGCCAACATACTTAAATCTTTTGCCGGGAGTGACATGCCCACAGCAGTTGATTGCATTATTTCTTCATAAAACTGCTCAGTCATTTTTATTATATTTTTGGCTGAGAGATAAAAATGACAAAATTCAGGATCGGGATGAATTCAGTTTGGTTCACGTTTTAATGTGAGCCTACCTGGTGCACATTTCCAGGAACAAAATGCGAACTGAAATGAAATTATTCATCCAAATTTGCACTTCTCTGAATTTTGCAATGCAGTTCTCTATCCCACTCCCAAATTACAAAACTTCCTATATTAGGGGAAGTTGCACAAAAATATGCATACATCTGTGAAAATAAAATACAAAATTCCATTTTATTAGAGGAAATGGGTATACTAGAAAAATTGCACACTACAATTTTCATGAAGCCTTTGAAACTCTCCTCTTAGCATTTGATGCAGCACAATCTAAAGCGCTGTCACATGGAAGATGGAGCAAACTTGTTTTCTCCTGTACCAAAGGGTAGGACCCAAACCAAAGGCTTCAAGTTACATGAAAAGAGAATCTGACTAGACATCAGGAAGAATTTTCTGATGGTAGGAGCTGTTATCTGGGTGTAACAAAGTAGCAGATGATGCAGTGGGGCTCTGCCACTTACCTGACCTCCCTCTGGCCAAATATCTGCTGCTGACCGGGGGGAGGTGAGACGACAATGAGGTAGGTGTAGTAGAAAGGCTACTGTAGAAAGCACTGTTGGCACCATTGGCACATTTATACTGTCCTGACCTTATTGTCGCCTCACCCATCAGCATTTTAGAATGCACCATAACCAGCAAATTGTCCCATAGTATTAGCACCTGCCTTCTGTAATGCCATCCCTTGGGTAATTTGTGAGGTGAAGAAAGAAATGACCTTTAAGTATTTCTTAAACACTTACATCTTTACCCAACTTTTCCTGGACTCTGACTCTTAATTTTTAATTCTCTGTTTTGGACATTTCTGTTACCTGCCTTTGCGTTTATTTTGCTTCTATGCAGCTTTTAGGAAATGTTACTGAATGTCACTGCTGTATTTATATATTTTGTAGATTTTGTAGATTTATATACTTTGTAGATTTTGCTGCCTCTTAATTTGTTAATGTGAAGGTTGTTATTTTCATTTTATTGTATTTTGCATGAATATTTTTTATCTATGAATATTGTACACCACCACCCTGAAATGGTGGTCAGTTTAGAAATATTTTAAATAAATAAGGATCCTTGCCCAATAAAGAGCTACATAGCCATAGCTACAGGATACAGAAAAGAAGCAACAATGTGGTGTGTGCAAGGCAGTCTATGTACAACTTGGCAGGGGTACTACTTTGTTGAAAAGCGAAAGAAGCAGAGAGTGAGTGCTTGGAACAAAACACCTGGTGAGATAGTTGTCTGACTCCAGCCTTAGGTTGAGCTTAATTAAAGCAAGGAGAGTGTGAAACATTCTGTCTTTGAAACAGTCCAAATCCATTTATATATCTGCCAAAACCTTCAGCACTTAGAGTCATGGTGAGCACAGCACCCCAAGCACTTAAGCAAAGTTGTTTGCTTATTTCTTTATTTATCTAACAGTAGAAAAACTCATATAGAAAAGTAATCTCTCTCTTAAACTTATTACTCTAAAACAGTTCCAGTGATATAAGCCGTAAAAGAAATGGCCTAAACAACCAAAGCAAATTTCTACCTCTTGTTGAAACAATCTAAACTGAATTTTGCTTTATGGTAGTTTGATGAGATGATATACAATGACTAGGTGGTTTGAGGTACCCATGTTGGAATGAAACAGCTTTGTAAGAAGCACCATAGCCTTTGAACATGGCCAGAAAACAAGGAAAGAGAATTGTGGAATGGGCATCTCCAAGTTCATCTGTACAAAACACAAGACCATGATAGTGGGTGGGTTGAGGGCTATCGACAGCTTTTGAGGCATAAATATGAACAGTGGGGTTGACTGAGGATTCCCTTATGTGACATCCAAAGAGATGGGAATGTGGTAGAAAACAGAAATACATTGTAATGCTATCCCCAGGCTATGTGTAGTATTTGAGGTGAGCTTTGAGGTTATCTGAATCTTCCAACTTTCAGGATGTCCACAAGTTTTAGTGATATGAGAGAGGGCTACCCCCAAATGGTTGACTTCAACATCCCCCCACAATGTGTAGCCAGTAGGACGCATGGCCAGTGGCTACACAGTATGACCCTCATGACCTAATCCAATGTGTGAGGTAGTTCAAGCAAACATCTCTGTTGAGATCTCTATGTGTAGTGCACCAGTGGTTTCTATTTCAAATCCATAATTAAGTCTAACTCTTGACCCAGCTTTTATTTTGTAAACCTGAATTTCAACCACTGATGCTTCAAACCCCATCAGTAGCAGCAAACAAGATTGTGGTGGCAGGGGGACCTTGCATCTTTGTTGCTACTGGTGGAAAAGCAGAGATGATCTTGAGAGATGGTTTTGCTCAGAAAAATAGCCCAAGGAGAAAGGTTTAAGCATCACATCTTCTCTGCTCTTCTCAGGACATATCTGCATCCTCCACAACTTCATTTGGGGATGATGACCCAAAAGTATCCTCCACAACTTCATTTGGGAATGATGACACATTTTCTGGCATAATTTTGACCTCTGTCAGCATGTTTTTAAGAAGTCAACAGCAGCAATATGACCACAGATATCAACTATTTTACCAGAAGCAAGTACAAAAAGAAATTTTATGTTGTTATCAACACAGTGTTTAAGCCTCGAGATCATGATAACCTGCATCTTTTCCTGTTCCTTTAAAAAACCAGCTTTGCAAAACACCATGAACATCATTTTCACTGTCTCTTATTAATGACAAGCCCATATTACAAATTTTGGAAGATGTGATGTCTGTGATCTCCCAAAGGTCATTTGTGAGTTGGTCTCCTCTGAGTTATGAGCCCTTACCATCTACAAAGAACTTGATCTGCTGACAGTAATGAGACAAACATGTATTAGCTTCATGCCTCAGAAATTGTAGTGCCCCTAGTGAATCCTTGGCATTTACTGTTTGCAGCTTAGCCAGTGTGAAATGTAGGGGTGTTTTTTTTTGTTATAAAGCAGCTGGAACACATGTCCATGATGGCAATAATTAACAGTATCCCAGTACTGGAAATATCTGATAAAGGAGGGAAAAGAGAGGGGGGGGGTTATCCATAAAAGAGGGTCAATTCAACAGTATTTAGCAATGGCATTTAAGGCCCCTTCAGACACACACTTACCACATCAAAATCTCTTACTACTACACATATGGATGCACGTGTAAAGTGAAAATTTCAGGTATATCAAGGTAACTCAGAGCAATGATCATTAGTCAGTCCATGGTTGCTCTGGTGCTGATAAGACTATAGCCAACTTCAGGGATTTTCTTACACATGCCTGCAATTGCATGGAATAAAGATGGTAGGGCTGTCCCTGGTGATGCTACCCCTGCCCCCAAATCCACATGTTGAGGAAGGTGTGGAGAGAGGAACATGCTCTGTGTAGAAAGACTCTCCTTGTGTTTTACAACACTGGTTGCACAGGGAAATATGAATGCTCTCCCTACATCTCTAACAGACCTTCGTTTCCAACAAATGTAAAGGGGGGAAATTGGTGATATTTGTGGGATTTCAGGAGTGCAGAAAAAATAATTTGTCTTTCTGATATGGAGGGTATTTAACAAAATTTCAGGTTTTTCTTAACTTCTTTAAAAGTAAAAGCCATTTAGACTTTCAAAATGCACCCCAAATATCCCTGAAACTAATGCTATGTGATTTGGTAGTGTTCTTTCTAGGGACATTGTATTGGTGGGGGATATGGAAAATAAAGATCCCTGTGCCAGTCTAAAGATAGCATAAGATCTCTCGATATCAAAATATTAATTGTGGTTGTGTGTTCATAGCAAAGCCAGGAGTGTTTACCTTTGAATGTGAATGCCATTGAATGCTATCAACTTTATGCCACTCATTGTGAATTACTGTGCTCTACAGATGTAATAAAATTTTCTAAATGCTGCTATCAGTTGCAGAACTGACAGAAAGACCTTTAATGATGCCACAATTCATATGATTCTTTAAACATATTTTCCTCCCAGGTACTCTACATTGAACAGTAGCTTAAAATTTTCATCAAATCATGACAGCGTTACTCGAAACCTTCCGAACATTTCCAAACAAATTGCAGCAGCAAAGAGACCAAATTGAACACAGAGGGAAAGTGTATACTTCCTTATCCTCACCCATTTCCCATATCCACTTTAGATACCTGAAAATGGATCCATTTGGTTCTGCCAAAACTCTGGATGGGAGATGGACTATGGAAACTGGATTGAATTACCCATCCTCTTTCTTCTCTAAAGTACAATGGTGAAAGAATAATGGGAGGGGAAATGTACCTAGTCTGTTCATGCATATTTATGGATTAATCATGGGTTCTGATTCAATCAATTTGTGAACATGGTTATAAAATCAGAGGGTATTGCGCCACTCTCCATATAAACTGACTTGGAACCTGCAATCATCATTTGAGGCCCTTCTTCATGTGCCTCCTCCATGAGATGTCCAGAGGGTGGCAACATGAGAGTGGGCTTTTCTGCAGTGACTTCCAGTTTGTGGAATGTTCTCCCCAAGGAGGCTCGCCTGGCACCTTCATTACATATCTTTAGACCCCAGGCAAAAACATTCCCCTTCTCCAGGCTTTTGTCTAATTAAACAATCTATGGCCTTTTAAACTATGTGTTGGGGGGTTATTGTTTTGGCTTGTTACTATGTTATGTATTTATGTTATTTTATATTGTCAACTGCCCTGTGATCCTCGGATGAAGGGTGGTATAGAAATTCAATAAATAAATAAATAAATAAATAAATAAATAAATAAGGTATGTACATCTCTCAATTGCCTGTTAACCAAAAAGGAATTTTACTAAATCACACCTCCTTTGCTTAAATTTGCAGCTCTAAGCTGAGAGTGTGTGTTGCATATTGGTTTGATGTGCATAAAAACAATTTCCAAGTGTTTACATTTGAGCTCCTCCCACACTTTGCGATTCAGGCCCTGGGCCAAATGGCTCCCTGCCCCCCCATTGGTTATGGTCCCATGCATGTTTAATCCAGAAGCAGCTGGTGGGGAGGGCCAGCAGCATGTACCAGGCCTCCTGGCACGGGCACTGCTGTTGCTTACCAGGAGGGACAGGAGGAATGGTAAAGGTAGCAGAGAGATTGGTGCTGTGCAGAAGCAGTGGCAGAGCCAAAGCACTGCTCCTACCAGTACGTCTGCACAGCAGCAACCTCCTTGCCACCTCGCCCTGCCCCTTCCCTCCCAGTAAATCACAGTGATGCCAGTTCCAGCAAGCCAGGTGCATACTTTTGCCACTCCCCACCGTACTTGCCTGGCCTATGTTCAACTGGGACTCACTCCCAGGTAAGTGTATATAGAATTGCAGCCTCTAGGGTACCTGTTATTTTAATGCATTCATGTTTAACTGAAAGGAGTAGACTATACATTGCTGAGTGAATGTTCAAAAGGAACCGTAGGGCAGCAGCAAAATGCTATCTTGTACATGTTAGCAAGGAATAGTTAGGTTAAAATGGTTTCTTGGCATAAATGAGATATAAGAAGTTAAAAGTCAAAGATAAACCCATGTTGGACTAAGCAGATGAGGGTGTTATTATGGAATAAGAAAGGTTAATTTATTTTAATAACCTCTTTAATTTGATGATGTAAAAGTGTAATGATAATGATGTCATGACATCATTTAGCCCTGGAACTGAAGGGGATTCTTAATTTTAGATAACAGAACCATGAACAGCTCTGCAAAGAGGTTTGCCAAGCAGGGCAATGTGTTAGTTCCTGTAGGACTGTATGATCTTAGTGAGTGCTACATAAAAGGAATTATTATACTAGCATTCAGAAATCTCTTGCCATTTCCATTAAAATCACGATATTTTGAGGGCTTTATAAATTCTGTCCTTTTCATTTGCATGCTGTTGAAACATGACATTAAAGTTTTCAGTCCAAATGCATTTTTAAAATGCTGCTCTGAATACCATATGTATCTTTAGATTTCTTCTTCTAAAGTGGGAAAATGATAACCTGCAGGCTCTCATTGTTCTGCAAGAAACAAATGGTTCAAAGCGGATTATGGCAGGGAAAGTGGGAAATAAAGGATTGTTTAGGGCCTTAACTTTTAAAATGTTTGCAAAGATTACAAGGTTTTGGATCAATTAATGTACTTTAGCCACATAAAAATGCTGTAGGACCTACATTGTATGACAGACTAAAGGCCAGGTGGCGGCATGAACTTCAAATAGCTTTGTCAAGCCTTAATATTATCCCTTTCTTATGCTTAATTATGAGATTTGACAGAGCAATAATGCACAATTTCAGTTTGCTTTAGTGTCCTTGACTTTTCTGCATTTTTTAAATAGAAACATTAGTAGCTATTCAGAATCCTATTTTCCTTGTGGTTTAGAAGGCTACAAGTACATTAAAAGTTCTCAAACTTTTTTGCCAACTGTCAGCTATTTTTAGTGTTAAAAAACCTCAATGATTAATTTTCTTCTACCTGAAAAGATGAAAATCGGTGGTTCCACCATGCAGTGCATACTGCACACATACCACGAGCTCTTCTGGTACACTAACTACCATTTCCACTGATATATTTATATTTAGATATACATTGTAATGATGGGTGCTATTCTAAACTTTTTACATGGATCATGGCATCAGAACAGCATGCATGGACTTAATATAAAATATGCCCCTTAAGAACTATGTGCCCCTGGTACAAGCTCCTAGTTTATACATAACCTTGAAAGAACAGCTAACATTCTAAGCCTAATAGTTGAAATAAAAAGCAAGAGAACTAATCCTTGTATTTGCCAGGAAGGTCTGTTCACTGTTTATCAGCCTCCTGTAAGCAGGAACCAGACTCCCAAGAGACAATGAAGATATATTTTACGGTAAAGTCAGTGCTTTTTAATGGGGGTACGCAGGGGTACGCATACCCCTAAACATTTTGTGAATCTAAGTTTGGCCTCATTGAGGGGCAGTATTTCAATATGAGTAGGAAAATGAGAGTTCCCCTAAACGGTTAAAAAAAAAAAAAAAGCACTGGGTAAAGTTATGATTCTGGAATTATAGAAATAAATATGTAGTATTACCAAATTAAGATTGCACCCTCTTTCATTCAAAATTATCTCACAAAAACACAGTAGAACATTAGACGTAACAAACGACGATTCAAAGGGCTGAGTTCTGTGTGGGTCACTCCCTAAGGAAACGCCTTCCCTTCTCCATAGATGTTTTTTCAAGTCAAAGTATACTAAAACCCTAGGTTTTTAATGGTTAGCTAGCTCACAGCTCCAACAAGACCTCCTCTTTGCTCCACTGTGATCTCAAGGATCAGCCCTACACTACGCTGGATCAGGGAACAAAGGGATGGGTGAGAGACTCTGTTCCCTTGGTGGCACAGGATTTTGAAGGGGCGAGCTTAACTTTCGCAGAAGGCACAGATCGCAAATCCCTGACTTTATTCTCTGCTTGCTCCCAAATCAGGTATACCTCTCTCCATCCCTATTTTTCTTTCTTTTACTGTGAGTGTTGTGACACATCACCATGCTCACTCTGTAGGTTCTTGCGTTGTTAGGAAACTAGTCACTCTATAAAATTAAGGTATGTGCATATATGGAATGATCATTTAGTGCCTTCATATTTGTAACCTTGTTGTCTAAAGCAGCAGCCATATACTCTGTCTCTTTCATTTCCACGCAATAAACCATTTTTCCCTACTGCTTGGTGTGACAAGTACCTTATTAGGTATAAGGTTAAAGACATACACACATCTTAATCTTTGAAATTGATTTGCAATGTTTCTCACAGTCATGCTCCTGCAATATTACTTGGGAATTACAGCAGAGATGAGGAAAGGCAGAATGTTTTCTGTACCAAACCCTTAAGTCCCAAATGGTGTGGGAGGCTGACACACACACACACACACACACACACACACACACACACACCTTGCAACAAACAAAAGCAATCAGCTGCGAAACACATGGCATCTTCTCAGCAATCTCCAAGGAAACCTCCTGGCACCATGGCTCACCCCAGGGCAAGAGACAGCACAGAATCATCACCCCACACCTCTGCCAAACATATACACAGCATGTGTGACACTGCCAAACCAACTGATTGCCCAGGAGCCAAAGTATTCTTCTGTAAACACATTCCTATTGTAAAGCAATTTCTGAAATCAAAGACAGATTCATTCTAGAATGAGGGACTAAAGTAATCAGCTTCTCAGCATGTGGTAATGGTAGTTACCTGCTTTGGATGTATGTCCAATGAATGCCAACCACAAAGGTGCAAAGTTGGCACACACACTCATAGTATATTGCAGTCTTAACTGAAAACAGGGTACAAATTTCAGGGTTGGAGAGCTACACTAATGTGATCTAACTGACAAAAAGTAACCAGATAGCAATCTAAAAAATAAGGAATAATGTGAATGATGCAGATTTACTGACTGACACAGGGTGTAGGCCAGGGGTCAGCAAACTTTTTCAGAAGGGCCGGTCCACAGTCCCTTAGACCTTGTGGGGGGCCAGACTATATTTTGAAAAAAAGAAGAAGAAATTCCTATGCCCCACAAATAACCCAGAGATGCATTTTAAATAAAAGGACACATTCTACTCATGTAAAAACATGCTGATTCCTGGACCGTCCATGGGCCAGATTGAGAAGGTAATTGGGCCGCATCTGGCCCCTGGGCCTTAGTTTGCCTACCCATGGTGTAGGCAAAGTAGACTGCTTTTCTCCTACCCTCAAAATGCTCTGGAATCCAGGGAAGCTCTTCAAAGAAACTGATGTCACCCAGTTTTTTATAAGCTTATCACTTATACTAAGGTTCTATTCAATATTTTAAATGTATTTTTTATTTTTTATATTTCCAGAATACAAACCAATTTCTTTAATATGTTTCTGTCCCAGAACACAGAACCATGTGGTTGCTAGATCTTTAAAACGTCATAGCTTTCAAAAAGAAAAAAGAAAAGAAAAGAACCCCACCCCGTAACATTTTAAAGGAAGTTTTAATTATGAATAAATCTGAACGTGGCTTTTCAAACAGAAAAAGGAGCAGAAAGAACCAAACAGCACAGTTTACTTCATGTATGACTCAGAGTATGTTAAGTCTATCATAAATGTATAGAACCTTCTCCGTACATCATCATCAATGCACAAAGTCTTCTTCTAACACAAAAAGTGTTATGTTAAGGTGTAGTTAACTGCATGATAGTTGGCAAACAACATCCTGATCCAGCAAAGAAATTTCATGCATGGGTGGACTCAGAAATATATTCTCTTTCCAAACTGAAATGGGGGAAAAAAACACATGTAAATGTCTACCAGTGAGCTGCTTGAATTATTAACTTTTCAGAGCTGCTGTTCTGAGGCCTGAGTAATTGCTACAGTATAGGGACTTCTGTATAGTTAGCCTGAATTTTGTGAATACAGATGGAGCAAGAGATTATGTGCTGATCTTGCTTTGCATGGCAAGGAAATTGGCAGACATGTTTTGAATCACAAGAAAGGGAATCAGAGTGTTTGCTTAAAAACAGTAGTTGAACTTCCAACACATACTCTGCATGACATGGGGAGCGGGGCGGGGGGGGGGGAGAATAAAACTTATTTCTGACACAAAATACACTTTTGTAGAGATGCAGTTGTGTTAACTCATTGATGCTATTTTTCATGACACCAGACAACGATCTAGATAGAACACGGAGGTCTTCACTTACTGTTTCTGTCAACTTTACTCGGCTGTAATTGCTGCTTTTCAGTGATTTCTTTCTGCTTTGGTCTGTGGGGAAAGAAACATGCAGAGAAAATATCAGACTAAAGGAAGAGTTAAGGACTCTTAGGAAGAATGTAGCAAAGTCATCCTGGAACTGTTGGAGATCATTTTTAATGTGGATAGGAAATTTTTCTTTTCTGTATGTAGTTTTACAATTAGTGACAACAATCTCCTTGAGGTCACAGAACTGAGGAGCTATATCAAGAGCTGCTATGGACTGATAGGAAGGGAACCATTCTCAGCGGGATTTAAAACCCCATTTTTAGAAAAACTCAAGATTAAATTGCAACAGATCTGTGGATTTAAAAATTATTTGTTGTTACTTGCTTGTATCTAATCTAATTGTGGGGCATGTAAATGGCCCCAGGTTAAATCCAAGCACAGATTATATTTAACTAAATGGTCAGTGTAGACAACAGTAGGACAAATAGTAAATGGACAAATAGTCTGATCGTATAAGGCAGCTTCCTAAGTTCCTCATCAAAACAATAACAAGTTTGTTAATTCATGTGAAATTATCACTCTTTATGAAGCAATCAGAATTGTTTCTTTGTAATGCAAATCTATTATTATTATTATTCATTAAATCTGTATAGTGCCCTTCATCCAAAGATCACAATGTGGTTCACAACATAAAAAAATAAAATGAGAATACAAAATACATAACAAAACAAGAACAAATACAAACCAATAACCCGCCTCCACAAACACATTTAAAAGGCCATAGAATGTTAACCAGCCATAGGCCTGGTTGTAGAGAAAGGCTTTTGCATGAGAACTAAAGCTATGTAATGAAGGTGCCGAGCCTCCCTGGGGAGAGCATTCCACAAAAGGGGATCCACCACAGAAAAGGCCTGTTCTTGTGTTGCCTCCCTCTGGACCTCTCATGGAGGAGGCTCACAAAGAAGGGCCTCAGAAGATGATGGCAGGGGCCAGATTGGTTCATATGGGGAGAGGTGATCCTTGAAGTCCTGAGCCATTTAAGACTTTATATAAGGTTTTGCAATAATCTAACCTAGAAGTTACTAAAGCATAGACAACAGAAGTTAGGATACCCCTCTCTAGATAGGGGCTCAGCTGGGCCATCAGCTGAAGGTGATGGAAGACACTCCATGCCATTGAGGCCACCTGAGCCTCAAATGACAGCAAAAAATCCAGAAGTACCTTCAAGCTGCATACCTGCTCATTCAGAGGGAGTGCAACCCTTTCAAGCAGGCCACCACTCATCTATCAGGTCTAGCGAACCACCCACTAACACTGTCTCAGTCTTGTCTGGATTGAGCTTCAGTTTGTTGGATCTCACCCGTCCATTACTGAGGCAAGACAATGGTCCAGCACATCCACTGCCATACCTGCAAATGTAAAGGAGAAGTAGTGCTGTGTGTCATCAGCAGATTGCTGACAAAGTGTTCCAACTCCAGATGGCCCTACTTAGCGGTTTCATGTAGATGTTAAACAGCATGGGACATAAACAGAACCCCGAGGAATCCCACAATGAAAGCCCCATGGGGCAGAATAGCATGCCCCAAGCATCACTCTCTGGAAATGATTATTCAGGTAGGACCAAAACCACCACAGTGGTGCCACCCACCCCTAACTTGGACAGCTACTCCAGAAGGATACCAAGGTTGATGGTATCAAAAGCCGCTGAGAGGTTAAGGAGAATTAACAAGAACACATTTCTCTTGTCTCTCTCCTGACAGAAGTCATCATAGAGAGTGACCAAAGCAGTTTCTTTGCCAAAATGTAAAAAAATGGACAATATCTAGTACATAGGCCAACTGATATCTGTATTGCAATAGGCAAACAGAGCCAATATTGTTGCATAAGCAAAAACCACCACGATGAGTTCCACTAGTGCAACAAGACTTTCCTCACTCTCCTCCACACATGCCCTCCCCAAATCTGCTCAGGAGGTCATTAGAACCCTAGAAGGGGGGAGGGAGGGAAGATCACTTTATATGACAAACAGAAAAGCTTGTACTGATAAAGCAATTGCCTTAGCACAACATTAAATTACACGATTTGGTGTGATAATCACATATGGTCCAAAATTCAGAGAAAGGTAATGCTCACTCTGTATCCTCCCTAAATAACACTACAGTGGTACCTCGGGTTAAGTACTTAATTTGTTCCGCAGGTCCGTACTTAACCTGAAACTGGTCTTAACCTGAAGCACCACTTTAGCTAATGGGGCCTCCTGCTGTCGCCGCGTCGCCAGAGCCCAATATCTGTTATTATCCTGAAGCAAAGTTCTTAACCTGAAGCACTATTTCTGGGTTAGCGGAGTGTGTAACCTGAAGGCATGTGTAACCTGAAGCGTATGTAACCCGAGGTACCACTGTATTATCTGATAGTAATTTTAGTGTGTAAAACGTAACTGTATTCTTTAAAACAGGTAGAGTCAAACCTCGTTCCCAAACACCTCCGCTTTGGAACGTTTCGGCTCCCAAACACCAAAAACTATTCTGGTTTTCTAATGATTTTCGCAAGCTGAATGTGCTACGCGGCTTCCGTTTTGAGTTTCCCTATTGTATTGAGGCTTCCACTTTCAGTTTTCGGTTGTCGAACGTTTTGGAAGTCAAACGGTCTTCTAGAACAGATTACGTTCGACAACCAAGGTTTGACTGTATCACACAATATAATATTTTGCAGACTGCACTGAAGATATGACAAATGAAACAATTTTGGCTACTACCAAAACAATTATGTGAATTACAAGTGAAATAATTTTTAAATTTGACAATTGTAGCTTTAGCAGGTTAATAGTACAAAGGAAGTGGGGAGGAAAAGAAGTAACCTTCACATTCTCCATTAAACACATTAATGATAGAAATACATGCTTGGGCATCCTACCATATTCTTCAATATTTCTCTAATGACAATAGGGACATCCTAAGGAAAAAGCAAGACATTCCAGGATCAAATCAGGAACCAGGACGAGTTCTCTAAATCAGGGGTGTCCCTGGAAAACAGGGACACTTGGAGGGTCTGCAAAAGGCAGTTTTCCTCGCAACCATAAGATCACTGCTTGAGAATGTATTAACTTTTTTTCTTTAATGTGTTAAACAGTCTTTTAGAATGCTATTAAATGGTTTTCATTTGTTGCTTTCTTTTAACGTTTATTATTGTTCTATCTGCCATTCTGGGCTCCTTCAGTAGGAATGGCAGAATAGGAATCAAAATAAAACAATAACAACAACAACATATATTTAACATACATTATTCCTCTTTTAATTCTTCTAGCACAGAACCCCCTCCCCCCCATAATGTATTCAATTATTTCTGCATGCACTATAGCTGAGCAGAAACTATTGCATGGGATAAGATCAAATGCATTTGAATCACCAGTCTTGGTCTCTAGGTAGAAACAGATTGATATCTATTTCTTATTTATTTGCATGATTTACAAAGAGATATGTGCCTTAATCCTTGAGCTACCAAAGCAACAGATACTAGATACTAGTTGATTGATTTATGTAGGTCACACAAGAGGTCAATTCAAATTGTAATATTAACAATAACAATAATGAATGTTAATTGAGAGCACACAATGTTATTTAATCCATAAATGGAACTCACTGTCAAATATTTGTCTAGATTATCAGTATTTTGACCATTTTAAACTTTCCACATTCTCCTCTCCAATTTAAACCTTATTTATTGTATGGTGTAAGTATTCCTTTGCATATATTTTTGTGTGCAGTGCACATATTTTGTTGGTACTCTCATTTTATACCATGCTTTTCTCCAGTTTGGAAAAAAAGCCCTGCAAGCTAAGACTCAAAGTGAAGAATCAGGCAGATTCATACCAACTTCTCTAGTTTGAAACTTCTGGAGGGATTTGTCCTGGCTCCCGCTGGTTCATGAATTTGAACCATAGCTGTCAACCTTCCCCTTTTTTGCGGAAAATTCCCTTATTCCAGCGCCGTTTCCTGCTGCTTCCCACTGCTATTCCAGATTGTTAGATATCCCGTAGGGGTATTGGGACAGGTGAGGCTGCTGATCCCTTATTTTTGAGGCTGCAGGTCCCTTATATTCAAATCTGAAAGTTGACAGCTGTGATTTGAACTCAGGCTGTGATTTCTACCCAAATCCTTAATGTTCTGATCAGAGTGGTACAAGGGCAAAATGTGGTTCAAAGGCATATAAGAAAATCCAACAGCTACACAGCCACTGCAACCCCATAAGAGAAAGGGGCAGGCACAACTCAGTGCAGCAAGGAGTTCTGATTCTTAAGACTGGGTAAGCACCTTTCTGAGAAGGGTGAACCCCCATCTGTTCACACATACATTGGTGCCTGTGCCTCTATGGCCTGGGTTACGGAAAAGGCATAACTACCTCCTCAGCGATACACAGAACAGGCAGTGTAACCCCCTCCCCTAGCGAGGCATGATTAAACATGGGTTTTGACAACTCTAGAGGCAGAGCTGGTGGTGCAACAGGCTAAGTGGATGGACCCGAACCTGCCTCTGACACCTTGCATTGTGTAGACTAGTGGAGAGATGGGTTGGAGTGCAAGAAATGTCCCCTAGGACAGAAACGCCCATTACCCGTAATGAAGGAGAGGAAAATCCTACTTGGTGAGATTTAGTAACTTCTGAGATTTCAACCTGTCTGGCATTTCCTTCATCAGAATAAATGGAACATGCAACTTTCAATTCATTTCAATTCAGTGAGGACATAAGGCTCTAGAAATCCAAATGTTTAATATGTCAGCAATATCATACAAAATAACCAATATTAACAATAGATCACTTGAATTTTGTCTAGCACTGGCAAACAAGCAGCTAATTAGTGGCAATAATTTACTTCAGAAAAGCATTTTCGTGATTTGCTGGGTCACAACCTATAATTAATGTATTTTGTGTGTTTCTTCTGCCATGATAATTGATATAATGCATAATGCAAAAGGACCAATTCTTTCTCAAATGCAATTAAAATTAAACCATTCTCTCACTATGACAAAGCGTGCTGGATATTTCAAAGCTAGAAATCTTCAAAAATCAGTGCCACATGGTTAATTGAAAACAGAGGATATGATTAATAAGTTGACTTGTTTTTAATGCTCTGATTAAACTTACACATTTCTCATGAAAATTTCTATGCTGATTTCACCAGAAGCATTTGAATAAACTTGAAAAACACAGGGAAACTTGTTTAATCCCATTCTGTTTTCATAAGCTTTTAAAATTTTGGAATATGCAGCTGCTATAAGGCTTCCTTATCTCTTCCCCCACCTTTCTGTCTGTCTCTGTTTTTGACTTAGAAATGATTGCACTTACAAATAGTGCATGCTATGTACTTAATGTTTATTTAAACCCTGCAGAATATATGTTTTGCAAATACTTACAATATCATATCAGTCTATCATTTGGCACTGGTTGTTATGGAGCTGTCTATAAATTACCTATTTACCTTTTTATGTGTGTAATGATGCAGGCAGACCAAAGAGCATAAGAAACAGAATGGTCACAAGTGCATGAAGATGGCCTGTGGGACCTTTTTTTCCAGTCTTTTACGTGGAGGTGCTTCTGAACCAGAGAGAGATAGCACACGTCAGTGAAGAGCTGAGCTACACTCCACTTAGTGGAAGAGACAGGAGGTCCTCCAGGGCCCTTCTTTGGTTACGGGAGTGCCATATTGCCAGCAGGATTGTGGGTTCCCACCACCGTACCATAGATGTGCGATGACACATGCACACACCTGCATGTAGTGTTGTGATGTCACATGCACTACATGCAGGCGTGTACATGTGATGTCGCATGTCCTTGTTGTGATGACAGCTCCTCTCCCTCCTCCTCTCCATAGTCAGTGAGGCACCCTTTGCCATGGGGGGGGGGACTCAGACTCAGAGGCAGAGAGACTCTGTCTCCGTGTCTGAGCCATCCCCCTGGAAAAGGGCAACTCACCAGCTGGCTGCAGAAGGCAGAGCTGAATTGTTTCTCCCTGGCTGCCTCTCCCTGGCTTTGCTCATTGCCTTTGTGGATGTCCAGTCCCCACAGTTATATTATTGTGGGTGCCCAAGAGCACCCACAGCCCCCTGGAATTGGGTCCTATGTTTGGTTACTTCATAGCAAGCATTGTGCATCTGTATGGTTAAAGGCTGAAGACAAATGAACCAAATGTGCTACCTGATGTCTGTCTCTACTTTGCAAGAGTCAAAAACCAGTGCCTGCACTGGGGGGAGGGGGGTTATCAACTTGGATTTTCGAAAATTTTGAAGTGACAAGTAACCAAGAATATTAACAAAATCAATAATCACTATTTATAGATTGCCTTTCCTAATCATTTCACAACCTGGACTAGATGACCCTTGGGTCCCATTACAATTCTATTATTTTCTTGAGTTCTCACAAAACCCTTCAGGCCAATATTATTAGAGATAAGGGCTGAAGCTGAGAGATTCTGACATCTCTGAAACCACCTAGAATGCTCATGAATGAGACGGATAGGACCTCAAGACTTTTAGGTAATATTAATACTCTTAACTAGAGGATGGTTGAGTTCACCCAAGCCTGCTATTGATTAAGCTGGAAATTTATCAGAGTTCTTTTTGGGGAGAGGGCTTAAAAAGTGGTTTATGTTCCCAATCCAATCAAATCCAAGAGGCTTAAATAAATGACTCTCCCCCTACTAATTGCCATCTCCACAAGTTTGTCTGACAGCTCCCCCACCCCCAGCTGCTGAAACACCCTTCCACCTAGGAGGGAGAGATTGGGTGCAGCGGTATTAGTGCAGTGAGATGTACAAAAAAATTAACCACTCCCCACTGCTCAGGAGAGGCACTACTAGACTTCCATTTGTTTTTCAGGGACTCTTGGCTGTGGGAAGCTGTCAGTTTTCAATACAAGAGAAATTCCTGGCAGGAATCACCTTTGGTTGCACAGAATTCTTTGCCAATCTAAGCTGAAGCCTCAGTCAAGGTGCCTTTGGGTGGTGATGGGGTAGTGAGGAACTGTAAGATAACTTACACAAAAGCAAAATCCACCACTGATTAGAAGGGTAGGCCACTGTTAATTTCCTTTTTGAGAAACCGACTATAGCTACAAAGGCGTAAAAAATAAAAATGTACCCTTCACATCGCAGCTGCACAAATTAAAAACTGCACAACAGATGGAATGAAATGTGATTCCCTAATCTGTTCATCAGGTATATTACACTTTACAGTTCTTTTTTAAAAAAAATAAATCACAGGTGTATTGCTACATATTATTTACATGAGAGGTGGGAAACTCTATCTGGCCAGTGGGCTGAATCCTTCAATCCCTCACCCTCTGCAGGCCAACTTTAACAGATAAGCAGAGATGCCATCTGTCAATCCCCTGATGTCATAATGGCATCAGGGGATTGACATCTGTCAAAGCTCAAAGGGGATGGCTGTAACTGCCAACAAGCAGATGTGTGGTTACAGTGCACTTTCAAGGCTTACTCCATTAGCCCAAAGCAGTTTGCATTGAATCCACTTGCTAAAGCAGGAATGGAGCAGTCCCCTTTGAAGGCATGATCCCACCACCAGTCAGTTGACTGGCGGTGGGAAGATGTCTTCAAAGGAGTTTGCTCATTTATACAAAGTGGTTTGCATTGAATCTGCTTGCTGAAATTGACCCTCTTTCCTCTCTAGAGGGGGAAAAACCCATGTTTTATCAAGTGGGCTCAATGCAAACTACTTCTAAACAGAGATCCGTCAGCTGCAGCTGATTCCTGTGGGTCTCCCTGTCTGTGCCAATCAGCTAATTGGTGCTGACTTATAAACACCAATTGCAAAAAAAAATCAGAAGTTCACTTTAGACTCTCAGTTTTTCCTTTGTAGCCACATCCTCACCCACTCCACACCTGGAATCCTATATGACATCAGGTGAGGGGCAGGCGTGGTTTGTGAGGAATGATCTCATAGGCCAAATTGGGACCTGGCAGTTAGTATTTTGTCTTTGATAGCTCTGGGAAAACCCAATGACTAGGCAGAAGAAATCCCAGGATAAAAGTGGTTCTTGGAGTTTATTCCCCTTGTGTCGGACCTTTAAATGTACACAGTATTGTTCAGGAAAAAGGTGTTAAACATGACTATGACTTCTCGACACCAAAGTACATTTCTTGGGCTTCCCTCCAGCATTCCTAGCTAGTGGCAATAAAATAATAGTCCATCACTTCTACTTATAAGCCTATGTTTTTAAGTCATAATGTTATGTTACATGAATAAATCACTGCAATTTTGGAAAGCACATAATATACATGCACCGTAGGTTGAGAAAGGCTATGACCTTCTCTGTCGTACATGAGTTCAGTCATTGGAGGTGACAGGATATCTACTAAACAAGATGGATCATTTCTTTCATAGTACACTGGGAGAATTCTTATGAACTACTTACTATATGCACAATCCTTAGAAATGGGTTTGAACTATTTTAAAACAAATATTGACAAATATTGTTATACTAATTCAAAACTTCTAAATGAGCTACTTTTCAGGATTTCATTATTCAGATAAAAACCAAGGGCATAAGAGCAGACCTGAATGATTCCTCTGGAAAGGAATCATGGACCATATTTCTATAGCTTAGTTGCTTTTATATGCAGAAAACATCCAGACTTGGAAAAGTATCAGCAGGAAATAAAGGAAAGGATAAATCCAAATGAAACATTGATATATTTGAAAGAAGCTGTAGAGCAGGAAGGAGGAACTATTTTCAGCTCAAGGCAGTAATGATGATGATGATGATGATGATGATATCATCCATTTTATTTATAGACTGCGCTGTATTTGAAAATTACAGAGTGGTTTACAGGATATATAACAAAAACAAACAAAACCCACCCAATGTTCTCATTGCATCACAAAAATTTCAAAATACATTAAAATCTAACTTACATTTAATAGGTTAGGAGCAGGCACAGGACAAGTAGTCCAGTGCTTGGTCTCAGAAAACCCAAAATGCCTGGGTGAATAAATGCTGAAAAGAGAATACTTGATGCACATTCAAGGGCAGGGAGTTTCATAGGCAGAGAACCATAAATAGCCAGACCTTGCTCAACAGGCAGCACTCATAGGTGGGATCACAAGAAGGGCTTTTCCTGCATATCTCAAAGGCTGGGCTGGCAGATGCTGCAAGATGTGCTTATTTAAGTATTCAGGCTCCAGATCATTTAGAGATTTATAAGCAAGTATACAAACAGACAGCACAAATCATACTAATGTAGCATGAATCCATTTTGATGCACCATTCCATGTGGTTACAGGTGGCATGACAACTATTGATGTTTTTCTTTAGTGCCCCTAGACAATTGATTCAGTCTGTGAACTACTACTACTACTACTACTACTACTATTATTATTATTATTATTATTATTATTTATTTCTAGCCCTTTTTGAAAGAATGTTGTGGAGCAAAATGTGCAGGTACCTTCTAAGTGGTTTCTGTAAGGTGAGAGTGAGTGTGGTGTGGACACCTTGTATATTTTTCCTGGAACTGAAGAATTCTTCCTGCTGCTGTAGACAGAAACAGAAACAGCATCAGTGTGTGTATAAAAGCAATATTGTATGTTTGCCACGATGAGGACCAGTAGAGCATGGCTGACATTCCATGGCATATGTTTTCTTGGTGTTTGTGTGTGTCTGTTTTTGTTTTGTTTTGTTTTGTTTTGTTATACCATGCTCCCAATGGCACCCATTTTGTGCTATGCTCCCCCCAGCAGCTATTTTGTGAATGGAGTCCCTAGCCCTTTCTCAAAATTCAAAATTTGCCCACTGTCCAAAAAGGTTGGCAACCCCTGCACTACTCAATACTTAGCTGGCACATTCCACACCACCTGCAGCTTCCAAACTCCCTTGTACCCCATGTAGAGCATGTTATAGTAATCCAGATGTGGAATTATGGCAACATGAATCACTGTAGCCAGGCTAATGGCATCCAAAAATTATGGGAGCTCTTATGCTAGCAGTAGCTGGAAACAGACACACCTATCCATTTTTGCCACCTGGACCTCAAGTGATACTGCTGGATCCAGGCAATGCATGTTTTTCTTCAAAGGGGCTGCAACCCCTTCGTGCATAGGCCATATCCCCAATTCTGGAACATAGGAAGCACCCCCACAATCCTGTCAGGATTCAGGTTTTGGCCCAACACCTGCACAGCTATACCAGATTCAGATGGATGGGGGGGGGGAGAACTGGGCATTATTTCCAAATTGGTGAAACCTTGCTCCAAATCCTTGAATAACCTTTGCCAGCAGCTTCATATAGATGCTACATAGAATGAGAAATAATGGACTCCTGCAGGGCCCTGCAATACAACTGGGAACCTTCTAGGGGTGACCTGTCAGTTTTGGGTATGACCAGAGGACACGCCAGAGGAAAAGGTCAGTGGAAAAATTGATGTGCCTCTTGCCTTTGTACAACAGGCAAAATTCTAGCCATACAAAAACCAGAGGTTTCTATTCAAGCACACAAACCTCTGTCAGGCAAGCAAGAGTCACTATCACAGTTTGAATACACATTCTAGCCAGGCAAAGCTCCCAGTGAAGGTGTGGAGCAGGGCCATTGAGGGATGGTGAGAGTCCCGTGCAATAGAAAGGCCTGGAGAGCTACATTTGGCCCTCAGATATGAGGTTCCCCAGATCAATCAATGGGGACAGGACACGTTCTGATACACACAAAAGAGAACACAGATTGTGCTACAGGATTTCATTAAAATTCCAGCCAGCATTCAGTTTCCACTAGTAGTTGAACCAATAGCTTCAAGTTAAAAGAAGGGAGACTACAGTAACAGCTGTTCAACACTGGAACAGACTCCCATGAGAGGTGGTGCACTCTCCGTCACTGGAGGTACTTAAGTAGAGGTTGGATGGCCATCTGTCTTGGATGCTTTAGTTGTGATTCCTGCTTTGCAAGGGGTTGGACTAGATGACCCTCGGGGTCCCTTCCAACTCTACAATTCTATGATTTTATGACCTGATGTCTCCAGCAAGCTCACAGGCAGAGCACAAAGGCAACAAAGGCAACAAAATCAATCTACAGCAACTGGTACTTAGAAGGTATACTATTTGCCATTGCTAATACACACTGATAGACATATTCTCCAGAGATTGCATATTCATAGCAAAACTTTTCTGAACTGTGAAGCCATCCAGGGACCAACCTATTTATTTATAAGAATTAGATATTTCTTTTGATCATATATACACCATTCATCTTCTGTCCTTTTAAAAAGGTTTTCTTGACAGGCTATTAACAATGGAACTGATAGGGTAAAAAGTGCTCTTCTTTTTTGTATGAGCCTCTGTTTCGTTGCAATGAAGACTCAAGTCACATGGAAAGCTACTAGTCCCATACCTTTTCTTTAAAAAAAGATCACAGCAGAAGGAAACTTTTCCAGAAATTCATTTTCAGTTGCTAAACAAACAAAGCAATCCCAAGTATTATCAACTCCATGTTGATAATATGTTTGATTAGAAAGTTAATTGAAATGTTCTAGTATATACTTTTTTTTGAGACATACTTTAATATAATTTTTAAAATAGCATTCACTCAAAAGGAATGAACTTATTAAGGCTTTTCATTGTTTAATGTTTTATTTAGAGACATGCATTGAAGACCTTGATAGACGATGAAGTGACAGCATTTTCCACAAATGACATGCATAAATGAAATGTTCTACCATGTAAGCCATCACATCTACAGTCAGGTGTGATTTATAATAAAAAAGCAGCCTAAATGAATGCTTTTATTTTGACAGGAAGGTTCCTTATTCTCCCCACCCCCCAACTTTACTTTCTTCTTCCTTTTAAAGACGCATAAGCCTCTTCTGTCATCTTGGAAGCTCTTACTGTCAGAAGGGAGAAAGAAAGCACCTCACGGAGTAGGAGGACTGTCATATGGCAATAGATTTGGCTGTCAAACACTAAAAAGTACTGCCACTCAGTGTCAAAACAATAACAACAAAACAATTATTTTTAAAAAATTCATGAAGTCCAAGCTATGCAGACAATAGTAACATTCAAAGAGCGATCTGGCTTGTTAGACCCAAGGGAAGAGCCATAGCACAGTGGTAGAGCAATATGCTTTGTACACAAAAGGTCCCAGATTCAATTCTTGGTGTCTCCAGGTAGGATGGGAAAAGACTCTGGCCTAAAACACTAAAGAGCTTCTCATTGCCAGTGACAATACTGAGCTAGAGCAGCTAACGGCCTGACTTTTGTATAAGGTAGATTTCTACAAATAAATACGGCATGGCCCACAGCTGGAGTGCATAGCACTGTAGCACATGCTACTGAGACCCCCAAAGTTATTCTTGCAGGAGACGTCCTAAAAGAAGTTTTCTGCTCAGCTGGACAAGCTGAGGCCTCCATTGCAGGACAGCTCACCACCACTTCCCAGCCAATGGTGTTCCTTTCCAGTGACAGTCTGGCACAGAGGAGACTACTCACATTCCCAAATCCACACAGACATCAACATGGGGTGTGTGCAAGATTGCATTCTTAGTCATTATTTTGATTATTTATTCATTAGTGCTATTTTGTTTTGTTTCTTTTGAATTGAAGTGTGTGTGTGTGTGTGTGTGTGTGTGTGTGTAAGTGGCCTGACTTTTTGAATTTCTTCCTAACAGGCCATGTTCTGTAAGCCAACAACAAGCCATTGCTTAAAGTTGTCCAGCTACTGTGGCTTGTTGAAGATAAATAACTCTGATCCCCAGTTCAGATGTAAGGGGAAATAAGAGTTTTCTGAGGCTTTTAAACCCTTCTCACAGAAGGAGAAATTTGTCCAAAAAAAGGTTGCCATGTTCTGTGGTGCTGTTTTTGAAGCTGGGCCAGCATTTCTGCTATTTGGAAGCTATAATGGGGCAGGAATGCAGCAAGTGGCATTGCAATAACTTAAAACTCTTTGTGACATACATTTTGAGTGGTCCTTGACGGCGGAAATCATAACAGCACCAGAGAGCTCTACTGGAGGTTATACATTAAAATGAGCCATGTACTTCCTCAGAAAAGAGAAGTGCTTCAGTAAATCCCTGCTATCCCAATCCTAAACATATTACCTAGAAGTGCCATTGATTTCAATTCAAACTTACTCAACAGGCTAGAGTGCTTAGGATGGCAAGCACAGCTATTTATATTAGAGATCTGACCCAATTAATATGCTGATGCTCTCAATACCATAAATAATATTCTGTGGACTTGCCTTCAAGGTGTGTGTACAGTAGCTGTGTCAGCATGCAGAAGAGATTGCATCAACATAACATCAGATGAACACTAGATGGAAGCAAACTGGATAAGGCACTTGTTCTCCGCTCCCCACCATTTGCAATCTCATTATTTACCACCACGTATCAGGTGGGGTTTTTTTGCACTGATAATATAATCTCCTAGTATCCAGAATGCCTTAAAGTAATGTAGAATGACTCACTTACTGCTCTGTTCACACAAGCTCAGACACCTGTTCCTGTGTTATATTAACACAGGATGTCCTATTGCCACCAAGTAAACTTTCATATCTGTACCAACCTAGGTTACTTCATAATAATATATGTTATGAACATTGTGCTGGCATAGCAACCATGATTACTACTCCACAATTCTATTCTAGTATGAGAAGTCACAGGATATAGGCACAAGGCTTTTTTTTTTTTAAAGGTAATTACACTACTGTAATATTTAGGATCCTAGCTTACCTATACCCACTGACAAAAATGAGCTAGAAACATTCATATAGAGGGGTGCTTGAACACAAATCAAAATGTAGTCTGCATACACATCATACATTTAAAGCACATTTAAAGCACAAAACCCCAAGAATCCTGAGAACTGTAGTTTACTCTTCACAGGGCTACAATTCCCAGCAGCCTAAAGTATGGTTCCTACGATTCTTAGGAGTGGGGTTGCTTAAATTGCCACCAATATTCTCAAGGAATTATGGAAAAAGAAGAAAAGGAATGAGAGCACAGTATGTTACAGACCACATCTTTTGACGCATCCTTTTGTGTTCACTCAAAAGCTTAAATGTGCCCCTGGGGTTTTTGGATTAAGTTGCATTATCTTAAAGTATACATAGTTCTGTATTTCATGACTATCAGCCTCATGTTTTTCTTAATTCCCATTTGTATATATGCAGGGCAACTAAGGATAACACTTCATGCAAGTGAGAAATAGACACTAGTTCATAAGAGCTTATACCATAATAATGTTAGAGTGCTTCCAAACTGTTGCTATTTTGCGTGTAGAATTCAACGGCAAATTCAAACTGTTCAATTGCAGTGGATTTGGTGCTCTTGTGCAGCAAACCTGCTTGTTAAAAGAAATCAGACCTTTTGTGGTATGGAAAGTGATTGGAAAGACTACTGGAAAGTATGTGGGGTGGGGAACTGCTTGATGCAGCTTGGAGAGGTCCAATAACAAATCAGAATGAATGCCCAATAAACAGGTTGTCTGAAGGTGACCTTAGCTTTTGAGATGTCCCCAGACTCACTAATGTTTCAACTCTCATGAATCGCTCAGAAGTACAAAATGATTTTGGTGTGGGTGTGGGGGTGTGTGGATATGCATTTGAAATCCACCTTCCTTCCTGAGACATATTTGCACTGCAGTGTATAAATAACTAGAAAAATCTGACTGATTATTTTTCTTCTTCAAACCTAACTGTTAAATGAAAGGAAATGATATGGTAGTATTGTATCCTGGATACGCTTTTCTCCCTTTTTCATTTTGTACATTTTTATAGCTTTATGTGTGAAATGTTGTTGAAGTAATCTGTCCCCCCCTTCCAAGAACAAAACAAAACAAAAAAAAAGTAAAACCACCACAACCAGATTTTCTATTTACAGTTCCCTGTCTCCTGTCTGTCACATTTTGTTATATTTTCCCCTGGAGGTCTCTAATATATTTGGTGACCTTACACTGAAGGTAAATTCTGTCTCAACAAACACTAAAATGGGACGCGAATGCTATAAATTATGTGACCAGTGATCGGAATGGTGCTGCAACATTCCTTACAACATGTGATTCCAAAGGTACTATGTTTCTATCATTTATAGTAGGTCAGGCTGTTACAGTGAATAACCCAACATAAACCTTACATGCTTTCTTGTTGTAATGTCAAATTTGTGTTAAAGAGTAGTGGCAGTGTGGCTTTTAGATGGAAACAGCTCTCGAGTTCATGTTTATTGGGGGTTTTCCTTCTTCAAGGTGCAATAAAACATCCGTTCATTTTGAAACAGGCAGTCCCTACAGTGGATGGCTTTCCTCCTGCCATTTATAGATAAAATGCAAACATGAAAATGTAGAAGTCATTTCTATCTCTTTTGACCTTATTCACAGCATCTCCATCTTGATTCCTATCCAAGATGGAGTTCCCTGTGAAGGAAGCTACACCACATTCACTGTTCAGTATCCTTTTTTTGCATGATATTAATTGAATCCTGAATGCCATGCTCCATTCACTCACTGGTTTTTATTGATAAGAAAATAGATCAAACCAATTCAACAGCTTACAAGTAAAACAATATCAAAGCAAACCAATTTTGAAAATGGAAAAAAATGTGTCAGTCAGGTCTACTATTTTCTATGGTTAGATATATGAAATGGATATTGTGGGTATTGGGGAGCCCCTTCATTACTTTTGCATAGCACCAAGCTCTGGAGACAAGGCAATTTGAGAAATAAAGAGAAAAATTTCCTAGATCTATTTTACAAGCCCAGCCACAGTGAACCTGGGATCACTGGGGGCACGCAGTGTGAGAGTATCAGTAACGACAGGACAATGGCTGGATCTACACTGATCTGTAAAAATGCTTTATAAACGTAATATAGCTCTCAATACAATTTTCCATTGATAATAATAATTTGTTACTTATACCCCACCCAACTGGTGAATCACTGCTCTACAGCGCCCTCTGGTGTCACATTTTATAACTCATTTTTAACATTTTAGCTAACCATTGTAGATTAGTCCGATGGCTTGGGGTTACAATGGCCACCACTTTTTTGATTACAGATGTAAGTAGACTTTGGCCTAGGCACTGGGTATGTATCCTGAACCAGCCTAGCCCCCATTTACTGAGGTACCCTAAGCATTTTGTTCCAGTTTCAACTAAGGATCCAACCCAATGGCTTTTATTGCCAAAAGTTGTAACTGTTGCTATGAGGTTGGCAAAACCTCCAGACACATCCAATTTGTCTGCAGGCGAATTTTTCCCTGGCTGAAAATACAATGCTAAATTATACAGGGAGCATGGGATGTCCATTGTTGACTGTGCTGCACAAGTGGAATTTAAGCTACAGTGACAGTGGAGACTGTCTCCCTCAGGCAAATCTCCACAAACCACACCCAGTAGCCTGGCCATGATTGGCAGATTTGAATTCATTTTTTTGGCAGGGTGTCCAGAAGACCCCTGCAACTGGACAAGGCTGTTAGTGCCACTGCCAGTCATGTGAAGATCCCCCCCCCCCGTTCCCCCACAGCCACATAGGCTGCAATCACTGCCACCAGAATAAGAGTAAGAGGTCAATCTGGAAATGAAGAAAAGATGGGTGTATCTTACAGAATTGGGAATCAAAATTCTAATAGTTCTTCCTCTAGTCTAAATTTTTGCTATGTGCACTAAGTAGCAAAGTGAAGGCCATTTGTTTTGGAAGGAAGGGTGGACTAAATATGTAATAAATAACTGATTAATTGACCAATTTGGTGCAATTGAAAGAAAGGCAGAGGCATCAGGCAAGCAAGCACACACACACACACACACACACAGAGAGAGAGAGAGAGAGAGAGAGAGAATAACACAGAAGTGGGGGTATTTCCCATTGCAGCACTGCACTAAGAGGACAGCTCCTTACATTAGCATTGTGATAGTGAGGAAAGCCCTTTCAAAATTGGGTACCTCTTTTTGGAAAAGTGCCAATTCTCCCCCTGGCACAGTATCTGTTTAGAATGTTGTAGGCAGAGGAAACACAAGCAAAGTAAAACAATTCCATGGGCCACAGGATTGCCAGTCATGAGATAGAAAACAAGTAATGGAAGAGACTGTTTGACTCCTGCTTTTTGTATGTTGTGTAAATAGCCCCTGGAATATATTAAAACATTAAGAGAGCTTAATCTAAGTGCTAATCTGATGGAATTTCCTGGCAAGCATCACAAATACAAGAAACAAAGCGAAATCAAAATATGTCTTCATGGTATGCAATCCTGTCCACTGCTATGCTAGATAAAAACCCTGCCCCCTTGCCCCTTTGTCTATAAATTTTATCATCTTTTCACTTTATGAATGAATAATTTACACCACCACTTACATTATCTCAACCTGGTATAGCTATTAATATGTCTAAAATGAATGGGGGAAGGCTAAAAGGGGAATGCAACATGGTAGAAACTGTCATTTCAGGAAATAGAAGGTCATGTCCCAAGGACTTCACTAAACACATTTCCAAAGGCAAATAAAATTCAGACATTTTTGTTTACAGTGTTTTTCAGTGATCTGTAAGAATCTTGCCAACTTGGTTACCAACCAGATTGGATAGCATCCCAGCAGGCAGCATGGAAAAATTATATCATCGAAGTTCTTGTTGACAAATGTTTCTGTAAATGCTAATGGACTTCTGTGCTGCTTCTTATTTTGCTTTGGTGCGCAAGAAGGAAATGAGCACATGCTAGGGATTCTAATGAGATAAGATGCTGGTGGAAGAAAGTGCAGTGATTATATGGCAGAAATGATGATGAAGTTTCCTACGCTTCCCATTATTACTTCTTTACCAGATGTTTGACAATATAAAATGTAGAAGAAAAAATATGATTATTCATATTTAATGTCTGTTTTGCCAAAAAAAATATGTTGCATTCATAGCATGTGGTAAATGTAGAACATAAATTCAATATCACTGTCTTTTGTTTAAAACAAAGCTTTTTCTCTATTATTAGCTCAAATGTTTTAGGTAGCTTAGCTATTCATAGTTCTGTAGAAAAAGAAACTAGTGCATTTGCTTTTTTCCAGGGGTTCAATTATATCTTTTAAAAAATCAGTGGGAAAGCATGCATAATTTTGAATAAAAACAATTGCTTTTGCTTCAGGTTAAATAATGTCACCTACTGAGATGCAATTAGAATCAATTTTGCTACTGAGCTCAGCTAGAGTCTTAATAAAAGGTCAATGGGAGACTGAATCACTTTGCCCGATAGTGCAAGTCTTCCTTCCATCTGCAAACACACACATATACACTATTGTAAAAATGTGTGGTCACAAACATGTTTTGGACAGGAAAAAGCTAAAGGGTTTTTAGAACCTTTGATAATAATTAGCTATGAAGGGATATGGTTCAAGGTGTTTTATTAATCCTAATCCTATTCCTAGAAGATTTTGTATGTTGTTCAAAAATATATAAAGTCAGCCACCCAAGATATCACACGGTATAGCGGTAACTGACACTGTCCATGCTAACACCTATGTTTCAAAAACACTTGGGGGGGGGGAATATAATATACAGTGGTACCTCAGGTTACAGACACTTCAGGTTACATACTCCGCTGACCCAGAAATAGTACCTCGGATTAAGAACTTTGCTTCAGGATGAGAACAGAAATCACACAGCAGTGGTGCGGCGGCAGCAGGAGGCCCCATTAGCTAAAGTGGTGCTTCAGGTTAAGAACAGTTTCAGGTTAAGAACGGACCTCTGGAACGAATTAAGTTCTTAACCTGAGGTACCACTAAATAAAGGCATTCAAACCTCCAGAAATAACTAGCATTCACATGAACATCTTCCAGAAGTTATTTCCACCCTACCATCACATGTCAGTGTCACCACTTACCCTTTTGACAAATAGCACTATGTGAGTACTAATGTGGACATCCTGTAGGCCTCAGCAAACTAGGACAAGTCAGCCTTGGAAAAACACACCGAAACTACACTCATCTTAAGGGGATTTTATAACCACATGTTTTTGATATGGACTCAAAGAGTTCCAAAAAGAACAAGTAACACTGTTAAAAATGTAAGAAAAGCTTGCTGGATCAGACCAAGGGCCCATCTACTCCAGCATCCAGTTCTCACAATGGGTAACCAGATGCTTATGGGAAGCCCACTAGCAGGGCCAGAATACAAGCTCCCTCAGTTCTCCTGTGGTTTCCAGCAACTGGTGTTCAGAAGCACACTGCCTCCAACTGTGGAGGCAGAGTGTAGGCACCGTGGTTTGTAGCCACTGATAGTCTTATCCTCCATGAATCCTCCACAATTACATTCAGTAATTGTACTTGGAACGTCATTTATCTTCCCTTGTCATTCTCTTCATTGCATAGCCACATATGATATTTATTTAAGCTGCAACTCTTGTCATTCTAAGCTCATCCAACATTATAGGTAGCCTCAGAACAAAATTTTTCAGCTTATTGCCATCATCACCTCAAAAGAAACCATGAACACAAAGAACGCATCTCTGCTAAGCTGAACCTTCTTGTATCCTTTACTTCAATATCCTCTATCTGCAGAACTGCTTTTCTACAAAATTTAGCTTAGTTAGCACATGGGGGGAATTGCATGACTGAATTCAACAACCCTTCTACATAGGAAATTAGATGTATAGGTTTAGGTTAGCCTTGTCCCTTATCTACTTGTTTTCTAGTTTCAGTTTAATTGTTTTAGCCCTTGGCTATAACAACACAACATTCAATCACATGCAAACCCATCTGCAATCTGAAGTGGTATAGCCCACACAGAACTAAACCTTAGAAATAATACTAACAAGAAACACAGCATCCATTTCATGGTCAGTTATCCTATAAGTTTCTATATTACCATATCCTATCACTTTGTATTAGGGAAAGCAATACCTTGCTTGCTTAAAAAAACAAGCATGCTTCCATCACTCTTCACAAGCCTCCTATCTTATATAAATTACTTGTGAGAGCCGTATTAAAGCCCGCTGTCATTAATCCTGGATCTCATTGTTCTGACTCTAATCGTTGTATCATTTGTGGGTGTTTTAAGGAAACTGACACATTTAAAGAGCACAGTGACAGGTAAAGCTTGCTACATCAAACAAAATACCACCTGCAAATCCACCAACATGTAGGTTGTCGCAGACAGTATTCAGGAGATAAAGCATTACAGATCTTTCACCCACTTTAGAAGTCAAAATTTAGCAATCATTCCTTAAATAAAAAGTCACTAGGTAGCTAGACCTCCAAATAACAATGCAGTGTCAGACTTACAGCCCAATCGTAAGCAGTTAGGCAGCATGACTAAGTCCAATGAAAATCCCTAGGCTTAAATATATATAATTCTGATGGGGGGGGGGGAATCCTAATGAACTATCCAATTCAAAGAGACTAGAACCAGGGGTGTCAGCAGGATTTTATGGGTCAAGCAAGTGTAGTGTATATGGACTGAGCCCTCCACTTCACTCACAAAGGAGGCCACAAATCCGTATATAACTTGCAATTGTTAATTGATATGCATAGATGCAAATCTATTAATTGCCCAATACACTGTACCATAGCGTGGAAAGACTAAACATCTTAGACCCATTTGGACCTCTTTGCTTTGATAAGCATAAGGGAGGGAGGGGGGGGTGGAAATCTGTATGGAACAACTGACCCATGGTAAAAAGCAAATCAAGAGACAAAATATATTTTCTCACACACACACACACACACACACACACACACACATATATATATATCCATACTAGAAAAGGCTTAACCTGTTGAATGTTTGCCAGGCACACAGCTGTAAAAGGGAAAAGCACCCCACTGTCCTTCAGTGCCAGACCTAAACCATATAAAGTTTCTTGAGTTGAAAACCAGCTATGCTTGTGTAGGTCTTCCATAAGTTTATTTTAAGCTGTTGATACTGCATTCAATATAAAACCAGGCTTGGTATTTCAGTTGTTGGGGGTGATGGGGTCAATAGAAATGTAAGGTTTACAGCAACCAAAGTTCAGATGCCCATACTTGGATAAATTCAAGATTAAATTATTAAAAAGCAAGTCATGTACTCTAAGAACATTAGTTGTGGTTCTTTATTTATACATCATAATAACTTCAAATGTCAACTTAGGTCAAAAAGTCAGTCTTTCCTTTCTTTTTTGAGCTAAAAGTATTTGAAGCTTTTGATATGAATGTACCCATTTAAGTGTTTATACCAGCAGCATTAAGCCACCTGGAACAGTCACTCTGGTTTACCCCCCCCCCCATGGGTGGAAAATATATTACTCCTTTCTCCCATCTGCTCCACCTTGCTGCCACAATTCACAATTCATTTTAGCAGGCCTGCTAAGCAAGGGGGAACTACTTAGTCTAGGGCAGAGCTTTCCAAACTTTTCATGTTGGTGACACACTTTTTAAACAAGCATCATTTTGTGACACAGTATTTCAGTTTTACTAGCAAACTGGAGGTTAAACTAACCCCTTAAAGGAGCATTTGCACAACACACCTACACACTAACGTGTCACAACACACAGTTTGGAAAGCTCTGGACTAGGGGCTAACCCTTAGGAATAATTATGGGTCAAAACTATCTTTAAGAAAATCTCACTTATGCATCAAGAAACATGAAAACTGCAAATGATGGTACCTGGCGTTAATTTCCATGCCATGTTGTGTTAAAGGGTATGCAACAGTACTGGGAGGTGGCAGGAATAATCATAGAATTGCAGAGTTGGAAGGGACCCTAAGGGTCATCAAGGCCACCCCCTGCAATGCATCTAAAGCATCCAAGACAGATGGTCATCCAACGTCTGCTTAAAAACCTCCACTGTCAGATACTTTTCGGAGGGTTCATCCACCTTCTAGAAAAAGCATGGAAGAAGACACCCTTAGATGTTGACAATATGGAGTGGTTGATAGAAGTTCTGGGTCTCACTTGGGTTCTCTGTTTAAATAAGCAAGCTTGGTTCCATTAGTAAGTAGCAGTGTCTGTTCTTACTGGAGCCCTAAGGACACTTCTGACCAGTGGTGGCTGGTGCCTATTGGGACTGGAAGGGCAGAAGCCAATGACAGGGAGGGCCACTCCCAGGCAGGTAGATGAGAGTTGGCTGAGGGAAGACTGAGACTGGTGGGGCAAAACCCCATCTGCTCTAAAGAATCAGCTTCTGACTACTACAGCCCATACCTTGATCTTCTGGATTCACGCTCTTTATGGATCACTGACGTTCAGGACCCTGTGAGAGCAAGGGCTAGTAGTGTAGTGTACTGACCCACTGCTTTTGGTAAATCTTTTAATTTGCATCAGGGAGAATGATATTTGTTAGTACTACTGGTGCAACTTATATGTAAAGCAAGGTTGATTGATGTAGAAAGGAACACAAGACTGGGAGCAGAGATATATATGGTAATGTCTTCTCATAAGTCAACATATACGTCAACAAGGGAAAAAAGAAGGAAAGGGTTTTTTGAGTAAGCATACACAGAATTGGCCTTTGCAACAGCTTTTCTCTGTTTAAAATGAATTAATTAAATCTTTAGAATTTACAAACAGAGCAGAGCAAGTCGATAGTCTGATAATGCTTGAATGCTTGCTGGCTTTACTTTTTTATTTCTAAAACATGCACAAGATTGAACTCTGCAGCTTAAGATAAGATATACAAGAAGTTGCTTGTCAGAATTAGGGATTTAAAATTTAGACAACCACAGCGCACCAAATTATTGACAGACAAATATAGGACTGAACTCTGTCTCTTAGGGTAAACTTTTCAAGAAGTTTGTTGTCAGATAATAGTTCTGTTTTCCCGAAACTGCAGTGAAAGATGATTGCGGTTGAAAAGCTGAAATGAAATAAATGTACATGTAGCCTAAATTATAAGTAAGCACAATATGTGCAACTACATTTATTTAGTTTATAGATTTATATCCCAACCTATAATGCAAGTATTTAAAGAGCAACCTAGAGTAAGCCCCTCTCGCAAAATAAACCCTACAAATAAGTAACTAAGCATATAACAACAGGTATAGTTTCAGCATAAAAGAAACACCACCAGAGGTTTACAGGCTGGAGAAATAAAAAAAGTATGGTAGCCACTAGAAGTCTCCAAAAGGCAAGAGCAGGTCTCAAATCTTGCAGTGCTTTAAATCACTCTGAATTTTAGTAGGTTAAGGACTGGGAATATAGGAAGTTACCATTTACTGAGTTAGACCACTGAGTCATCTTGCTCAGTATTGTCTACACTGACAGACAGTGACTGCCCAGGGTTTCAGACAGAGTTCTCTGCCTGTCCTGTCTGGAGATACTGGTGACTGAACCCTTCCTTCAAACATTCTTTGAACAGTTGTGCAATAGGTGTTACTCACAGACCTAGTTGCTCTATTTTGAACTAGCTAACCTTCAAAGGCAGAAACATCATCTTTTACATATTGCAGTACTGTAGTCTAATCTGGTGGTTCCCACATCACCCAAGCTAATAGTGTGATGGAGCTATAAGAGGAAGAAGAGGCTTTGGAAGAACTACTGTAATACAATTTTGCAAGTAAGAAGAGTGAAGACCACTATTTCACATTTTCTCTTTTTCTCTTTCCCCTTTTTCAACCTGTAAACAATAATTTAAACATATCTACATAAGCAACAACTATAACATAACCATTCCTCTTATGTCCATTCTGGTCCAAACCAGTGCTCAACTGCCTCCCCCCACCACCACTCTGTCCTGTATAAAATGTCACAACCTCTGGAGTTTACATATATCTGAGTCACTGTAAATATATTACCCTATCTTCCCATAAAACATTACAGCCCATCACTTAGGATGATGTACAGTGGGGAATGAGGAAAGGAAACAAAACCCCTTTCTTGTCTGCTGTTGCCGCTGCTGTTGCTGTACTCCACCAAAAATCCCGGCAAGGAGAAGGAAAGGAACAGGAGATGCTTGTGGATGGCTTTACAGGAGTAGTACTGGTGGCAGGTAATGGAGGCAGGTAATAGAGCTAATGCTTCTCCCGAGCACCAGGAGTTAGATGCACATGGGGAGAAGACATTGAGGGGATCACCTTATGTCTCGCAGGTCCCTAAGGAACTTTCCCCAAGTTGAGAAAATTATGAGAAAATCCTTTTCACTTCAGATAAAATGTTTCTACACTGATGAATTTAAAAGTAAATAGACTTCACACAACCATCTGTCAGGAGCATGGTAGACAGCTTCCCCTAGTTTCTTACACTAATAGGAAAGCCTAGCCAAGGACATTATGGGGTTTTCAGGATGTGTGGGTCCCTGGGACACTCACAAAAGCTCTGCACCCTATCCATAAAAATTTCACCCTACCCATGAACGCTTTCAAGTGAAGTTTCTTTCCTCCTTAATGTATATGAAATGCTTTAAAAATGCAGAAAGCATTCTAAAAACTAAGGGGGAAACAAACATCAATTTAAGTGGGAAAAGTATGTGAGAGTTCTGTATGACTCAAACTGTGTAGATAAAAAAGGCAAATAAAAGTAAGATTCTGCTGATGGATTGAAAAGTAGAAGAGTGCATGCAGAGCAATTAGAGTTGGTCCAAAATAATAGCAGAGTTATAATTTTCTGTAAAAATATGTGCATCTATATTAATGTAGCACACTCTCTTCAATACATTCCTTGAGCACATAAATGGCTACATCTTTTTATGGTTACTTATTATGTCTGCCTGAAGACCTAAAAAGATTTATACTACTATTGCCTGCCTTAACTGGACCTTGGCTATTTTACAAATTATAAAGTGTGAAATTTCCAATTATCCAGTTTATTAACTTGACTATTTCTTCAAGAGGGGACATTGAACACTGCCATTTTAAAAATACTTGTCAATTTTCTTATTTATGCTGAAGAAATTTTTCATTGGCACAATTTGTGAGCCTAACTATTTTTCATTTAAATGTGCTACAGACGATTGATGGGTTCAGCTTACACATTGGAGGCTAGAGTTTATATAGTAGAATACTTCATGAAAAATGCTGTCGGTGTGTAAAAATCTAACATTATTTCTTTTAACACACTGAGAGATGACTTAATTAACCTCTTGACCTTTAAAAGCCCACTGATCTTCCACTTGTTTCTGCAGCATCTTTAACCAGGATGTTGCTCCCAAAGGTCCCCAAGAGCTGACTGCAATTCATGGGAAGCTGCCCTAAGACCTAATAAACTGCACATATTTCTGTGTCCTTTCCAATGTCCTTTCTAAAATGCACCTCAACCAGGTCTGAATTACAAACATGTCATTTGTGACATGAGCTGCTTGTTTCCCTTCCAGGGTAAATATCTGAATATCCCCCTTCAGCCTAAGGAATGGGGCAATCTGGAATGCAAAACCAAAGAACAATTCTTAATATTTTCATAGGTGTTCAAAGCACTTTACATACATTGTTTTCTAATTATCAAAAAGAAATTAAGACAAACCAATGTTATTATCCCCATATTACTGATGTGCCCTGAGGGCTCAGATATGATGGCTTACCTAGAACCACCCAATGATTTCGTGGCCGAGCTGCAATTTTAACTGGTGACTTTCCACATCGTCTTATTGACTATACTAACTGGTGCTGGCTCGCCAGCTGCAGCTTCGTCACGCTGGCCACGTGACCCGGAAGTGTCTTCAGACGGCGCCAGCTCACGGCCTCTAGAGCGAGATGAGCATGCAACCCTAGAGTCGGACACGACTGGCCCGTACGGGCAGGGGGGTATACAAGCTATTCAGTTACTTTCTTTTCCTCCAGCTGCCAAATAGGCCAGGAATCCCGAGGTGTTACTTAACAGGAGAGAGAGGTGGGTGGGGATAAATCTTTTTACGGCCTTTAACATCAGCTGAGCAGGACAAAGAAATAAAAGCTTGTGTTTGAGAAATTTGTAAAGGACATGAGATAGGGAAGGCTTGAACTTCACTCCCAGTTTCAATAGCAGCAACATTTGTAAATTGACTCTACCACATACTTCAATCAAGCTGCTGTAGATGGCAAAGAGTAGTGTGTGTCCATGCATACTTCAAGAAAAATAAATAAATTTGGATCCCAAACTGTAAGGTGTAGGGATGGGGGAGAAATTCAATTCTGTTTCATTTAAAGGCAAAGCTATCCAATTCACACTTTCTGAAACACAGCTATCCTTCAAAATTTGCACTTCTATGAGCTTCGCATTGCCATTCTCCAGCCAAGTCATGTGTACAAAATGCAGTAACGTAAAATGTGTATTGGATGCATACATTAGTGTAACTAACTTAGGGAATATTAGGGGAAAATATAAAAAACTTGGGGAAATGTGCTTTGCAAAAAATAAATAAATGCTTATATTGGGCAAAATTGTATACCAAAATGTGCATATCAGGACAGATGTCCACTAAAATGCTGGTGGATTTTAATGAGTAAGTAAAAAGAGTAAGCGGGGAACTGAACTGGAAAAAATGAGAAACTGAAAGAAACAAAAAATGACAAGATTCATCCATCTCTAGTAGGATACCTTTTAAAAGGAATGAAATACACTTGCAATACACTTGTTTTTATTGCTTTATAAATGTTAGCTGTCTTGGTGGTCTTTGGACTGGAAATATTTCAGATACATGAACAAAATAAAGTTTATTTTTTTAGCACAATTCTATGCATACCTACGCAGAAGTGAGCCCATTGAGTTTGATGTGACATAGATAAGTGTGAACAAGATTGCAGCATGCCTATGCATGCCTCCTTAAACATCTAGAAATAATCGTCAGCAGAGAAAAGCCTGAACATTTCCAACCTATGAAAGCTTCAGTAGCGCTTGGTCCAGTTTGGGCCATCTTCTGTTGCTTTGCCTTGCCTGTCATTCAGGCACAGCCCTCTGAAGCGTCCCTTCATCCAGCACCGCCTCCCCTGACATTTGCAGACTGACAGTTCTCATTCACTGACGCGTGTCATTTTCATATCAGTTATCCCTGCTTAGATAATTGTATAACATCCATTCTACTTTACTTGAGTGTTTTTCCCACCAACAATTATTTGTATGCATGGGAAAAATTCTCCAGTTTGATTACAGTTACATCAGTACTCTACAGTTGATACATTTGTCCTTGAACAGATACCCGAGCTCTTTGTCATTGAATTGGTCTTGGTTTAGAAGCTATAGCTTTCAGAATGATCTTTCATGGTTAAAAAGAGGAGGATGTATTTCTTTGTTGATTCTTACACAGCTTTCATTGTGATGTTCAGGTCAAAGGTCTGCCAAACTTTGACAGAAAATCCTTGCCTGTACTGTTGTTTTTCATTGTGCTTGTTCTAATCATTCCTTTTCACCACTCTTTTGTCTGCCTCCCTATCAATTTCTTTGTGAGATTGTGTGTGTTGACTGTCTCTATGTCTTGTGCCTCAAAAATCGAGCTGGCCAAGGTCACACTGACAAGAGAGCCAAGTGTATGTAAGGCCCGTTCCAAAGACTGCCCTCTAGTATATGGGGTGATTACAAAATCTATCTCATGAGATGGGAAAGTTTTGTGTGTTCTTTTCCTGAGTACAGCATTAGCATTTCAAAACATCAAGCTAGCTGCTGGAGGCTGTGGGGAGTAAACATGGGTAAATGAATTAGTTCAAAAGGAAATTCTGGAGAGTGTCTGGATGCAGAAATCAGCTTCTTTCTCCCCTATGTCTGCTCCTTTTGGAAAGTTACACCAGCCACATCAACACAATTGACTTGATACTTCCTCCCTCATAAGAGAATAGAGAGCTGCCTTATACTGAATCATACTATTGGTCCAACAAGCTCTGTATTGTCTACACAGGCAGGAAGTGACTCTGTAGGGGTTGAGACTGGTGTCTCTCTCAGCACTGCTGCAGTGACAGGGAGTGAACCTGGGACCATCTGAATGCAAAGCTCTACCACAAAGCCTGTGGCCCTGCCCATCCAGGTAAAACAGGAAGATACAAATTATAGACAGCAACATGGGCTGCAAGAAGTATGCTGTGACTTTTTTTTTTAAGGGTATTTTAGTCTTTGTTGTTAAGAAGAAGGTGAATCTGGGAGCAGCAATGGACTGAATAAGGCCAATCAATTCAAAGTCAGTCCTGATGAGATGAAAGTGCTATTAGAAGGTAATTTCTCTGCTCAATGCCCAACCAGTTCCAGAAGGAGTTGCCTTCTATACAAAGGACCCGTGAGCCAGTTGCGGCTGGTTGTAGAGCAATATATTTCAAGAAGCTTGAATGGGCCAGAGGGCCGTCAATCAGCAAAGGCCCATACATCAACCATGCCCTCTCCTGGACTGAGAAAGCCTGACCATAGTTATATTGTTGGGGTGCCACCCGTGGGGTGGATCGGACTGAGCCGGCAGGCTTCACTCCAGTCTGCCTCATGGGTTTTTAATTCCGGGGCCTAGTCCACCTCCTCATCGGGTTTGTCACTGCAACTTTCTGTTTGTCTAAAGAAGGTAGATCCCCAGGGGGGCGCTGACTCCCCCCCCCCCTGAAAAGTGGGATACGCCAAATAAATTTGGGAACCTCTGTTTTAAGTTAAATTACTACAGTGCACAGTATTGGGCCTTCTGTTGACATCTTAAACTCTTTTCTGAGTTCACCCATCCTCAGAGGTAAGTCGGCTGGCATGTCGAGAGTTTTTCAGTGGTGACACCCCACCTTTCAAATGCTCTCCGTGATGAATATGTTGATGCTATTTTGATGCTGAAGGCATTTTGTTTTTAAAGAAAAATAGTGAACATATATTTTATGAATGTGCTAAGCTAAGGTTTTTTTTTTAAAAAAAAAACCCACTGTGAAAATGTAATGTATTAAAAGAGAAGTAACAATTGATGTTAGCTACTTCAATTGCATCCTGCATAGCTATAGTGACCACAGCATGACTAGAAAATTTGAAAGTAGTGATCCTTATAGATGCATTAACTTGGTTTCTAAAACAAGCTTTACTTGGATACATCTTTTAAACAGGCAATATAAAAGTTTAATCCCATTCCCAAGCCTCACCTAGTTTGATTTGTTAAAGAGAGAAGTAATTAGGATTTAGGACTATTTTTAAAATTCTATTTTTTCTGCTTAAACGTACATTATTTTGTGCTGTCTACCTCATAACAAATTTAATTTGATAATTTGTGAAGGTCTGGGCATATTAGTAGCCCAGCATAACAATTAAATAGCAACAAACTGGTGTTTAAAATTACTAAAGCACCTGCTTTTGGCATAGCCATTTGTCCGTTTACCCCATTCTCTGACAAAACAAGCTGAAGTGGTTATAGAGCAGTAATTCTATGTAGACCAAATATATACTGTGCAATATAATTTGGAGTTAAAAGGTAATTAAAGGTAATTAATGAATAGGTAACTAGAGGGAGCGGGTGGCGATGTGATCTAAACCATTGAGCCTCTTGGGCTTGCCAACATAAAGTTCAGTGGTTCAAATCCACACAATGGGGTGAGCTCCCGTTGCTCTGTCCTAGCTCCTGCCAACCTAGCAGTTTGAAAGCACACCAGTACAAGTGGATAAATAGGTACTGCTGTGGTGGGAAGGTAAACGTCATTTCTGTGTGCTCTGGCATTCGTCACAGTGTCCTGTTGCACCAGAAGCGGTTTAATCATGCTGGCCACATGACGTGGAAAGCTGTCTGCAGACAAACACCGGCTCCCTCAGCCTAAAGCAAGATGAGCGCTGCACCCCATAGTCCCTTTGACTGGACTTAACCATCCAGGGCTCCTTTATCTTTGCCTTTTACCTTAATTTGGAATTATTTTCCCTCATTGCCATCAGTGTATATGAGTCCTTACAGAGCTACATGGATAGCTTCCTCCCTCTAAGAAAGTTATAAAATAAGATAGAAAATGGGGAAATAAGAACAAGGGAGAGAGGGAGAGACAAGGGTAGGAATGTTGGCGAATGCAGCTACATGTGTTCAAAGCTTGGTTACAGATGGGGGCTGAGGATAAAGAGGGTAGGCATAAGTCATACAGAACGGAATGAGTGAAGAAGAATTTGAACATAGAGAGAAAGAGGCACAATCAATTTTATGTATTACATTTATATCTTGCATTTCTACCAATGGGCTCAATATAACATTAATGGTTCTACCCACTCTTCTTTACTGTCACAGCAATGCTTTGTTTTTGGTAAGGGGAGTGAGAGAAATTATTTTTGCAGTGAAGTAATAATGACTTTGTTGTAATGATATATAGCTAGCAGGATGGGTTGAATTTTGTAAAGCTGGCAGCATTGCAAACACTTCTCAAAGCTGACCTTCTTCAGTATGGTCTCTTCAAAAAGCAGAACAACACAAGCTCAAAGTGGGTCTGGCTGCTATGTCTAAATATTGGCCTACAGCTGACACTAGAAATTGAAGGAAAGCCACATATTATAGTGTTGCCCTGAGTTCCCTTGTGCTCTGTTTGTATGAGCAATACTTAGAAGCCTGACAAAATGGATAATGAAGGTTTACCCAGAAACAGAGGAAAAAATGGAAGTGGTCACAGTACTGAGGAAAAAATTGTTACCAAGAGAGACATTTGTAGAGCTAAGTAGCAGATCAAGCTTTCCATTGATAAAATTGCCTCGTTAATCAATGGGGGAAGTTGCTTTCCTTTTATAATGACACAATTACAGCATTAACACAGAGCTAAAATAAAGACATTGGCGGAAAATTCACATTATAAACCTGGAAATCAGTAATTTTTTTTGTTTAGTGAGAAACTGATTTGGAGAAAATGTAATTAAAGTGTGTATTGAGGGGGGAGGGGGAGGCTGTTAGTGCTCCTTACTTGAGCTTACCAATCATAGAATTGTAGCGTTGGAAGGGTCCCCAAAGGTCATCTAGTCCAACCCCCTACAATGCAGGAATTTCAACTAAACATCCAGATGGATGGCCATCCAACCTCTGCTTAAAAATCTCCAATGGAGAGTCCACAACCTTACAAGAAAGTCTGTTCCTCTGTTGAACAGCTCTTATAATCAAAATTATTTTTTGACAATGATATATCACTGTAATCAGCCTAATGGCTTTTATAGAATTCTAATTCTTTGCATATTTGTTTAAAATCATAATTGATTTTCATTTTAAAATAAAAATCAGGAAATAAGTTATATGGATGCATACAAAAGGTGCAAGCTAAGAATATTGTAATATGATTATTAAGGATAAGTAATGGATCTGTAGCGCAGTTAGAAGTTAGGGATGAAGAGATCTGAGAATTTATTTTTTCCATTTCTCATTTCTTCAGTCTTATGTGCAGTTCCCCTATTTCTGCATCAGTCCCCGTGAAATTTTTTGTGCTTTTTTGTGTACCTCTCTCCTAATAAAACCGTTTTTGCATGCTGCTTTGCTTAACATACACATTTTTGCAAGTAATTTTACCTATATAATGCATTTGTACATCATTTGCACTAATGTATGCATCTATGTGCATACACTTCCATGATTTATGCATTTCTGAATACATAAATGCATACAGTCAGAGAACTGCACCACAAAATTCAGAGAAATGTGAATTTGCAAAAGATAGCTGCATTTCATTTTGTGGATTTGTTCAGGGAGTATGAATTAGGTAGCTACACATTAAACTGAGAACTGAATGATTTTATTCCCCATCCCTGCAATCAAATATGTACAGATAGTATTAGACACTGGATTTAAATTAACAACAACAACATAAAGAACATAGCAGGCAATCAGCTCAAAAGCAATTCTTCATCTGGGCAATGGGCACCCAAAAATAAGTAATGTCACCACAAAATGCCTCTCAGAGGAGACAGTATTTCAAAAATAGAGTGCTGTCACAAAGAAGGTCCTATCCAACATCACTGTACTTCATCTGGCAGGGGGACAATGAAAAAGCCTACAGATCTTAATGCACAGGCAGGCAAGTATGACAAAAAGTGTTCCTTCAAATATTGGGGCCCGGGTCATTTAAAACACTGACAACAAAAGCACCTTAAATTAGGGTTTGATAATGTAGAAACAACCATTGCAAATTATTTAGAACTGATGTTACAGGGCTCCAACTGGGTGTACCACTCCACAATTTCACAGCTATATTGTTCCAGACTGCCTTTAATGACAGGTCCACAGAGAGCACATTAGAGTAATCCAGTTTGGGAGGTTCCCAGAGCATGTTACTCTGTGACAAGGCTATGTACCTCCAGGAACAACTGTAGCTGGCAAACTGGCTAGAGCTGGCCACAGGAACATCACCAGTCTTTTCAACAAGGATCCCTTATAATACTTAAAAGAACCACAAGGTTCCCCACAGAACAGTTCAAAATCGGCGACACTTTAGCAAAACATATTTCTAAGCGCAAAATTAAGACAACCAGAGGTATATTCATACCAGCATATCTCATGCCAATGGTTAGTGGGGCACTCCAAACAAATAATCCAAAATTCAGATTAAAGTGTGCTATTTCATCTGACATAAAACCACCCAGGCGGTGTTCTGAACACTCAAGTTTTACTGCGGCTGGTTCTTGATGATAATAACTCATGTTTGCCTTACAGATGATCTTGAAAGAGCATCTGGTTCTGATTAGTCTTCAGTTTGTTTTTTTCCATTCCTGGAAATAAGAGTAGGTGAAGGATAAAGACAACAGAAGTGAAAATCCTACCATAGCCTTTATCCAGCTAGAGCTCTCTGGAAGTATTTTGTGCATTAGTTATTGCAATACTTTCATTTCTCTGAATTACTACCACAGATCACATCCTGAAAAGTTGTTCAAAACTCATACCCGGCCACCAATGACGTTATGATTAAATCAATTGATAGGATAAGGCAACATTTTGTTATATTCTGACTCACATCATAGCATATAGCAATACAGTGGTACCTCGGGTTAAGAACTTTGTTTCGGAGCACCATTCTTAACCTGAAACTGTTCTTAACCTAAGAACAGTTTAGCTAATGGGGCCTCCCACTGCCGCCACGCGATTTCTGTTCTCATCCTGAAGCAAAGTTCTTAACCCGAGGTACTATTTCTGGGATAGTGGAGTCTGTAACCTGAAGCGTCTGTAACCCGATGTACCATTGTATGGTCCTGAAAGGCAAAAGCAGTATTCCAACTGAAATGCCACATACTGTATGTCCCTACTGACACCTCTGGGTGTGTTCTGTGTCACTGCTTTTTGGAGACCTAAAGGGAGGGTGCAAAGCTGTTGAGCTAAAGTAAATTTTGGAGCTGGGGGGGGGGGGATTCGCCAAACATAAATTGATGGTAAATTTGCTGGCAGAGACTGCCTGGCTTTTGCCTTGCATCCTGTGCTGAGGCAATCTACTGAGGCTGCTAGTGTGCTGGGCTCAGCTGAGGCTGAGGTGGCCTCTTCACTCTGAAGCTGCCCCATCACACTGCTTCACCTGCCTCGATGGAAGTGAGGGGTGCCTACCCAGCTGGGCTCTAACCAGGCTTCTCCCCCCCACCCCAAAATTCCACTCCCTTAGGCATTTGCTTCCGCTGCTGCATCTGTGACTGGAGCTGTTGGGGAGGCTGAATTGGGTTGCCATACATCCTTGTTTCCCCGGGCATTTTACCGCTTAATGGAAATTACCCCCAGATGCAATTTCCGAGGGCTGGATCCCGGATGTGTCCGGGAAAACCCGGACATATGGTAGCCCTACTTTCTGGCCCACTATTAAACAGACATACACCCTTGTGCAAATTAATTGAAACAAACAATGGAGTTTATTGTACAAAACTCACATACAGTGGAACCTCTACTCATGACCACAATCCGTTCCAGAGGCCCGTCCTTATGGTGAACGGATCACTGGGAGAGGCGCTGTTGCGTGCAGGCACAGGCGGCGATTGCCCGCTTCTGTGCATGCGCGAATGGTGATTGCTGCTCCTGCACATGCATGAATGGCGGCAAACCCACCAATTACTTCTGGGTTTGCTGTGGTCGCAACTTGGAATGTCCGTGAGTGGAGGCGGTTGTAAGTAGAAGTTCTACTATATACACGTACAAAACTCACATACACGTACATTAGTAATGGATATGACCTTCACTATTTTGAAGGAGCATTTGAACACCGTTTGGCATGGAGTCTACTAGTTTCGAACAGTCACTATTGATTTTCGGATCCCTGTACCACACTTGAATCAGCGCCTGAATGAGCTTCTCCATAGTCGTACACAGTCTACAGGACGGAGGCGACTTTTGCATATAGCCCACAAATTCTCAATGGGATTTACGGCCAGGGAATTCCCTGGCCAATCAAGTACCTGTATTTGCTGCTCTGTCATTAATTTCTTCACCACTTTCGATTTGTGACAGGGATCTAGGTCCTGCTGCAATATCCCAGTACTGTTAGGATACCTCTTTTCCAGCTCTGGAAGAACCTCAATATATTGTGGCGAGCGCATCATTCCTTCTAATGGCTGCAGGCTTCCGACACCATAATGATCAACTGACTTTTCATGTTTGTTTTGAGTACAGGATTACGAGTAAGATAGAAAACATGCTTTGTTTTGATTAATTTGCACAAGGATGCACCAGGTTCAACAGCACACCCTACCCATATATTCCTCATAAACAACAATATCTGCTACATGGCAGATGGACCCTCCTAGGATTTCACTGCAAGTTAAACATTTAAAAAACTAACATGAATTTAGTTGCATATGCAACATTCACAAACCATTAGTAGTTCAGAGAGATGCATAGCTTTCTAGCTAGGTATACGTCCATTGCTGCTTTCCAAATCAAAGAGAAGTGTGTTTCCTGCTGTTTGACAAGTTTTTGCTGTTATATGTATTGAATGTGACTTCTCTCTATGATAATGATAATAGTGCAAGCCTTAACGAGTATGGAATCGCTTTGGTAGTTATACACCATTGGCCCACCTCTGAGAGCATAAAAGAATTTTCATGAAAATTAAAACTGTTAGGTTAGCTCACCAGGTAAAATATAAGCTACACCAATGAAAAGTCCTATTAACACAGAATTGTAAGAATATGGAGAACATATTATAGGTTGCTTTAGGAATAATAATAGGTTTTAAAAAACCAAACAAACCTGCAGTAGTACTATCTTACATTCTGTTCAAAGAAAACAAATACTTTTCTGCTTGTACAAATGGTTGTTACATTTGTGTCATACTTTCAGTACTGTAAGTAACACTAGGCAGTTCCCAAAAGATTTACAGGCAGTAATGAAACGTCTAGGGCACTGTCATCACAGTCATAGAGACACTGCCACTAGGACATATTTCATTCTCTTTTTCCTTCCCTTATCTAGTTCAGAGAACTCAAGCAAAATAGTTCATTTATTTCTCAGAGAAATCTGTGGGAAATTTAAAGATTTCTACTAAGTTGACACTCCTTTATCACACAGAGCAGGCTGAAACAATTAGAAACACTATAGACCATTATAGATTTCACAAGTTTGCAGAGAACACACATAGAAAATAAGTTTTAAGTCTACAAAACAATCCTGCAAATCATAGGGTAACTTGATGTCTTTTATGAGTTGGAAAACATTACAGAATGGGGGGGAGGAGAACATTGTCTATATTAAGCTATCTATATTAGGTTAATTATTAAATAAGTGATGGGTAGGGAGCATCACTTTCTTGGGCTCCATGATCACTGCAGATGGTGACAGCAGCCACGAAATTAAAAGACGCCTGCTTCTTGGGAGAAAAGCAATGACAAACCTAGACAGCATCTTAAAAAGCAGAGACATCACCTTGCCAACAAAGGTCCGCATAGTAAAAGGTATGGTTTTCCCAGTAGTGATGTATGGAAGTGAGAGCAGGACCATAAAGAAGGCTGATCACAGAAGAATTGATGATTTTGAATTATGGTGCTGGAGGAGACTCTTGAGAGTCCCATGGACTGCAAGAAGATCAAACCTCTCCATTCTTAAGGAAATCAGCCCTGAGTGCTCACTGGAAGGACAGATCCTGAAGCTGAGACTCCAATACTTTGGCCACCTCATGAGAAGACAAAACTCCCTGGAAAAGACCCTGATGTTGGGAAAGATGGAGGGCACAAGGAGAAGGGGACGACAGAGGACGAGATGGTTGGATAGTGTTCTCGAAGCTACCAGCATGAGCCTGACCAAACTGCGGGAGGCAGTGGAAGACAGAGTGCCTGGCGTGCTCTGGTTCATGGGATCATGAAGAGTCGGACATGACTAAACAACAACAACAGGGAGCATCAAGCCAAATGTGACCCTGCAGGCCTCTCTGTCTGGTCTTCAGAACTCTTACTAGGCCACACCTCTCACTAGCTCTGTGCCATGTTCCCCTTGAGCCTTTGCCTGGCTGGAATACAAACTATGATAATAGCTTTTTATTGCCTGGACAATTGATGTGTGATGTATATTTATGTATAGAAACCTTAGACTTTTGTATGCTGGAATGTTTTTAAACTATTTTTATTTAATTTATTTATAAAAAATATTTATATACCACGGTATCATAAAAATATCTAACAGTGGTTAAAAACCCAACAATAACATCCTAAAAAGTTAAAGCAAAAAGAAATAAAAACAAACATCAACAGACCATTGTGGGGAATGTAGTCTTAACTGCATAGGCCTAGTGGTATTTAGTCCATAGGCTCATGCAAGTCCTTTCAGTTACACAGTTTTCTTGTATCAGACAAAGCCTTCTGTGATACTAGCAAGTTAGTAGACTCATATCAACAGAGGTTACATGTAGCCTACAACATAAAAGTAAGAGTTGCACTTTTGCCTCTGATCCCCACCCATCACTGGCATGTGGCCCCCAGAAGGTTGCCTACAAAGTGGTGTGGCCCTCAGACTGAGAAACGTTCCCTGCTCCTGATGCAAATAACACCAGGTATTACCTTTTCCTCAATATCTTTTGGATGGGAAATGCTGCACAACAAGACTTTTGGATTGAAATTATGTGCAGGTAGGATTAAATATTGGCAAATTCAGTTTGGAAAATGAATGGAAGAATTGTTGGTACACACCAGGAGTGAGATGAATGAATGAGTGGAGTCAAAATGAGTGGCAAGTGGAGATAGTTTATTAAGGACAGTTGGACAGAGCAAGAAGACTGGACAAATCTGTAGGACTTGAGAGAGAAAAGGATTAATAAAAAAGCTGGAGCTAGGAAGGAGAATCAGTTATGTTATGCTATGATACTAGAGAGAACCATTGTTATTTTAATCAAACAACTACTTATTATATCTATTTGGAATACATAAATATGTATTACTGATTTAAATTCCCAAATCTGGTGTGGGTTTTTAAGGAATGACATCCCACCCTACCTGCTAGCTTTTACACACACATTTAAACAAACAGAGACAGCCCGTTTGTTCTTTCTAACTCAGCATGTGTTGGCAAAAGTCTTTTTTGGGTTAAGAGAGTCTGAACTCAATGGACCAGGTGAATCTTTAGGCACTAGGGTTTTTATTCTGCACTAAAACATTGACAAAACATTGCACACATTCCAAACTGGACTTTGCACTAAAGATCCTTAAAAAGAAGACTAATATAATTACAATGAAATGGCATTCATTACAAGAAATACAACGTTAGAAGCTTTTGGTATCAACATTTTGGTTGGGGGTATTTCTTCAAATTGGCCTAGTTGTCATGACAAATACCTATGGAAATGTGACAGCTCGACTGTTCCTGGACCAGGATAACCTTTGTACGGTGACACATGTATTGGCAAAATCAAGACTGGATTTCTGTAATGTGCTGTATGTGAGGGCCTTTACAGTGGGTCCAGGAGCTACAGCTCGTGCAAAATTAAGAGGCTAGGGTGCTGAGTGCATCATCCTGCCATGTGCATCTTGAAGTGCTATTAAAGAATCTACACTGGCTGCCAACACTGGGTTACATTTAAATTGTGACCTTCCAAACCCTAAACATCTTGAGACTAGCTTAACTGAAGGGCTGTGTGTCCTCATACAGTATTCAACTTGCCTGGTGACTTAAGATCATTACATGAAGTCCTCCTGGTTGTGCCGCAACCTGCATGAACTCAACAAACAGCAACAAGAGGAATTGCCTTTTCAATAGTGGTGCCATCTCTGTGCAACCACATCCTCCCTGAATTGCGGCAAGTGCCCACATTGAAGCCATTTTGGCATTTGATTAAAACCCATTTGTGATCTGGGACATAGATGGTTCATTTTCATTTGCCATCACAGCTATTTTATTCCGACTTAATTTGATTAGGCTTCTGCGTTTTGTTTTGTTTTTGTAACTACATTGTCAGTGCATATGAAAGGTTGTACAGAAATATTTAAATAAATAAATTCACTTCCAGTGCTAAAGCAAAAAAAAAAAAAAAAAAAAAAAAAAAAAAAAAAAAAAGCTCTGCCTGCCTGCCTGCAGATTTTCCAGAACATATGCTGAGAAGCATTCAAGGACAACAGTATTCTGAGAAATTCAATATATTTAATGTGTTTCTTTATATTCTCTCATACTCCCCCTTCTCAGTAGCTAAAGCAGTGACATTTATTGCAATTTTCCACTTTCTATTCAGTGTTCGATTTCACTGCTATACAAATAATACTAAGGACCTGACCTACGCCTGACCCTCAAGCAAGGCAGGAACAAAAATGATAACCAAAGTACAACCATTATTGAGCTTTAAAAAGGAGATACTTGAAGTACACAATCCTTGACCAAACACAGGCAATCCACGCACAGCTGAGGCTTCAGAGTGACTCCTTCATAAAAGCTCTTGTAGAATTATGATCCTACTTCCTATTACAATTTGAATGTGTGCTGTTTAAAATCTTGTATAAGCTCAAAATCTGGAAGGAGAACATTAACCTTATCGCCAAAAGAGAACTTGGAACTCATTCCCTCTCCCTGAAACCAACAAAACCCTTTTGGGGGCTAGTGCAAAGAATCATATGCTTTGCCAGATAAGAAAATGTTCAACAAATCTGGCATGTCAGTTACCCTTGGTACAGTTTTCTAATTAGCCATGAAGTTTGTTTCATATCTCAATTGTATAACTAGGACCTGAAAATCCCCTCCATATGGCAGCTATTATGTGTAGTCAGCTGCTTTCCATCATGTGGCATCTCTTTAAGTGACAGTCTTTTATAGCAGGGTGGGGGACTGGGTCTAGCCAGTAGGCTAGATCCTCTGTTGGCCACTTTCATATGTAGGTGGGGCTTTTATGCACACCACTCAGAGATCTTTTGATTAAGCTCTTAATAACTTTTGTAAATAAAGAAATAGGTGGTGGCAGGAAAAAGAATCAAATTCAAAAAGCACCAAATTCTGCCAGTGACTAGGAAGGAAGACCTGGGAGTGCACTTAGGTGAACTATTGATTCTTCCTTTCCAATTTGGCCCCACAGGTTTACCTGATGATATATGGCTTCGGGTGATGGGAGAGGTAGGTTTTGTTTGAACCCAATGGTTCAAATGGTTGAACTTGACCTGGGAGCAAAAAGGAAACTAGTTCAGATCTCTAAGCAGATGTGTGACTGGGCCTAGATCAAGCAAAAGGGAAAAGCCCCAAACAGAGTGTAATGAAGTAATCCAACCTTAAAGTAACCAATGCCTGAACTACGGTGGTCAAGTGTTTCTGATTCTGGAATGGCTGTAGCTTCTGCACCTGTCATAACTGGTGACACTTCTAGTCACCTGGGTCTCAGAGCTAGATCTAGAAGCATCCTCAAACTTTGTATCTGCTCCTCCAGTGGGAGGGCAACCCTGTCCAGGGCAAGCAGTTGGACCAATTTCATTAAAGGGAGAGATTGAACATGGGTAATAGAAATTATTCACATTTTTTTAAGCCATCTTAACCAGTGACCACTTGATAAACCATGAGAGTTTCACTGGCAGCCAAATTATTTTAACATCCACTTCTCACCCAATATATCTTTGTGCTTGCACAATTCCATTCCAGAAGCATAATGTGCTTTCATTTCTAAGATTTCATTTCCTTCTATCTCAGATTTTGATGAAATCTATTTTGTAAGTTCCTCATCTTCCACGGAAAGCTGCCAACAAGTATCAGACAAAATGTAGCTGTCCCAGATGAAGTAATTGTTTTCTGTCAAAGATTCAACACTCCACCCCCGCCCCTTTTGACACCCAATGACTGATATTGTTCTAAAATCCAGAAGGAACTATTTAACCACTGAAGTGCTTGGACATCCATTTCCTCCAATATTTGTGAAAAGGCAGTAAACTTACTGCCTGTCACCTGTGAGTAATCATACCTTGTAATTGGTTCACTGCTGTGACATCATGGTATATTCACAAGAGAAAAGCAAATCCTTCACAGTGCTTGCAGATTGTTTCTTTCATGGCTTAGTTATAAAAATTATAATGGCTGTGGATAGGGTATATATGAAATTTTCACAGTAAGGCTCACTAACAATGCATGTGTCCTCAGAATTAAGTTCCACTGAGTTCAAGAAATGTTACTCACGGGGAAGTGTGCATAGGATTGCAGCCTAAATGTGCTACATTTAATCATAGATCCACACTTAACTTTCTATTATCAATGTGGACAAGTGTTATTTTTGGCTGCATTATTATAGCTACATCCATGAAATAGAGTATCATTATTGCTTAAAATTGGATTTTATATATATACAGTACATAGACTGACTGCAATTTTATATATGTCTACTCAGAAGTAAGGCAGAATGAATTCAACAGGACTTACTCTAGGTATGTGTGCATAGGATTTCACACTTAGGATAGCTTAGTGTGTTTCTAATCTGTTTAAAAAGTATTCCACTGTATATTTTTCTTCAACCTACATTCCCCCCTCCTCCCCTCTCCCATCACTGGGTTTAATTCCAATCAAACCTAACAGCCCTATCCCTGTGGGGCATTAAGAGGAATTGTTTCATATTGTTACTAGGAAGATTTATGGCTTTAATTATTTTTGCAATTATTTGCCACAATTCAGCTCTGATTTTATACTATAATCACAGTCATAGTTGCTGATCAATTATTTGATGCCACTTCAAAACAACTTGACAAATCTAAATCTGGTTTGCATGCAGCATGATGTTTCATAAGTGCTCTGAGGATTGGTTTCTGGTAGGAAGATTTCCGAAAAAGCAGTAAGTCTTCCCTTGGGCTCACACTGCTTTGCAATTTTTCCATAACAATTTAATTAGCAAAATTATCAGGGATTTTTTTTTTAATTTCATTGTAATGTTTTAGCTAATTTTCAGCATCCTATCAGCCATGCCTTTCCCCTTATTTTAGACCTCCAAACTAGATCTAATTAAAAATAACCCAGGCCTTGATTCTTCTGAACTGCTCTTTTTCTACCTGCTTACTGTCTTGGCTGCAACCTCAGCCAGGCAAAGAGATGACCCCTCAAAACCTTCCACCTCTTTTTTTACTTTTTCAAGAGCCATGTTAGCATAAACCATGTTTAGAGTGTCTATTCCATGGTAATACCCTGGGGCTTATTAGGAAAGGCTGAATGAGCAAATGTTACCAAAAGAAGAAAAGACTGAAGACCATTTACTCTCAGGCTTTTTGCTGCATATGTTAAGCTGCTTTGCTTCTGAAGGTGTGGCAGCTCCATGCAATATTCTTGGGAGTCTCTTGCTGGGTGGGTGAAATATAAGCTGGAAGGTATGTACAGAAGCAACTTGACATTGTTTTGGACCAGGGAAGAGAAGGGCATTTGGGCTTTCGGAGTGGAAGGAGTTGGCCCCATCTATAAGCAGAATTTCACTCCATAATCAAAACCACAGGACTGAACTTTAATGCTCTGATAAGTGTCTTTTAAGCAAGATGCATCATTTCCCGTTTCCCTCTCCACTCTGCCTTTAACTCATGCTTATGAACAAATAATGAGGGAAAGTTTTTCAGCCACCAGTATTTCTTCTTTTGCATTACACAGCCTGACATCTCTCCAGGTTCTATTAGACATGGGAAATGAAAATTATTGTTTCCTATACATTCAGGTCTACAACAAAAGCCATTGAGGATCAGATTATATTTTGAAGTTATGTTTGCTTGAATAGTTTGGTGACATGGGAGGCAGACTTTGCTTCTCTCTTAAAAAACAACAACCCTTTTTCCGTAAAAAAAGAAAACCCAACATGAAGGAAGATCTCTCCATGAATAGAACTGTAATGTTAGCCAACCTGCCAATCAAGGCATTAATCCTCTAAACATCTCTCCTGTCAGGAGACAGATACCTAGAAGCTGGTATGCAGGAGATAAAGAGAAAAGTTGGACAGGAACCAGAAAAAGTTCAAAAGAAAAGCTTGATGCTTATATCAAGATAATGTTTTCTACCTCAGATGTTAAGAGAGAGAGAGAGGAGTATTCCAACCCCTGCAGATGAGAAAGACACCCATTTTTAGTAATCAGACACTTGTTCCATGCTACGCTGCATGGAACAATATTTTTGTAAAGCACTTCAAAGACAATAAATGCATATTTTTCTATATTAAATCCATCTTGCAGTGGAAAGATCTGTTATCTATATAAATCAAATACATACATGTTTGCTTATCTGTACCTTTTTATTTGCTATGTCTAAGACTCTTGTGTATGCAGAGAACTGCAAAAATTAGTTATAAGGGCACGCTCTGTGTTTGCAATCTGAGTTTTATTGAAGGTAATTGTTTGCTCATTAGTCCTTGAAAACAGAAAAGATACTGGAAGAAGCACAAAAATTATCAAAGAGAGGATTTCACCATATGGATAGAATTAAGATAGTCTTATCACCTACATTCATAGTTTAACTATGTATATCACACTGTCAGGCTCATCAGGCCTTATTGTTAGGCTTGTTTGTATGCTAGCATATGCATATTACTGAGTAAACCAAGTCATCTGATTGGTTCACATTTTTTTTTTAAAAAAACAATAAATACAAATATCTTAAATATTCCAAGCAATACAAAAATTGTTCCCGCACAAAAACCACCAGCAGCAGCCATAAAAACAATAAAACTCAAACAGCAAGGAACAGTATCCATCCAATTGCTTACAGGGTTGCCAAATCCAGATACTTGTGAAGTCTGGTATATATACATATTGCAACAGAGTGTAGAAATAAACAGTTTGGTAAAATTACTACTTGAAAGATTTTTTTTAAAGACCTTAAGGTTAATACTCCTGGCAAAGGAAGCCATTAAAAAGAATTGACCATGGCTGGATCTATACTCACTCTTTAAACATTCTTAGAACTATGTTTCTGATATCGTTCTAAAACATTTGGTTTTTCCTTCACTTCCTTTTCTACAAGGACTACCCACTTATTTCACGGGAAGAACTCTGCAGCACCCTCTGGTGTCACATTTTAATAACTCATTATTGACATTTTAAAAGAATGCCATATAGCTATATGATTATCATAATTTTGTGATTTGGCCATATCTCCACTGTTATCTGTAGTACAATAGTACTTATATCGCCATATTTTATTTTATAAATTGCTTGCTGGTCATTGACCGTATTAAAGATATTTGATTATCATAAGCCCTTTTAAACTCATTTTAACGTTAAAAACCATGAATGTAGATGAGTCTCATGTCTCTTTCATTAGAAAAAACAGCAAGGTGGGAGGTGGGATGCACAATCCAGATCACAACCATGGATGCAGTTTGTCCCTATTTGCTGTGGAAATAGTTCGTGTAATTTCAATCTAATTACAAGGACTTTGCCCATCATTAAGGTAAATTGATCCCATACAGGAATCATGATTTATTATATTATTGCTATTACTATTATCATTCATTGTGCACCTAAACTTTTCTAAGCACCGTGTAGAAATGTATATACAAGACAAACCACAGGTTGTAGTCTTATAGCCACAATGCAAAAAGGAGGAGGCCAGGCTATTTATTGAAGCACTAAATCAAGGTCTAAACCAAATTTTGTTAGTGGTGCACACTCCTACTAATTTCCCTCATCAGTAAAAATACTTTTGCAACTTCCTGTGGCCAAGATATCAAAATATCTATCTCTGTAGTGACCTTTCATTGCACATGTTAACATGCAGTTTGTGATCAAGGACATCAGCAGGCCACATAACATTATTGTACCATTATTGGGTGGCATGGCATTTCCCTTGGTTTATAAAGCTAGAGAGCAGAAAGCACTGTGGCACTGGACAGGCAGGCAGACAAAAATATGCATGTACCACCATCCTGACCTGGGCTTATCTGGAAAAGACCCAAACAGGATCCAGCCTAAAATCAATTCAGGAGTAGGGATTATGTTTAATTAAGGCATTTTAAAAGCTATATGTTTGGGGGCGGGGCACCCCCTTTCCCTGCTCCCAAACACACTGGGGAGAGCAGGAGTGTTCAGACCTGCTGAGTGTTACTTCATCTATGCAATCCAACTCCTCTTCCACACCCTGCCAGTCCTGGGATTATATCTCCTTTTACAATGATACATTGATGACAAGTTCTACATTTGGTTAAACATGATACACCCTCCCCCCCATAAAAACCCTCTACAACCATATTGCATTCACTTTAAGGGCTGCACTCAATTTTATGTTCACCCCAACTCCATCTCAAACTTCTGACTTCCATTTGGAATAAAAAAAAAATGAAAATCTCTCATTAATATATTTAATACATTGTGTCGATAAGAAGGAGTGCAGTACATTAAAATATAAGTTGTGCAACTCAGCAAAGCAACTTTATGATAAAATTGAATAGATGGAAATGTATGTAAATGCTACTATTACTAATTAGATTTGAGTATAAGAAATCAAATTATACAAGAAATATTTAATTCCAGTCCCCAGAGAAACACAGATAATTTATTCTTTGCTGTTCGTGATCCTTTTCTTTAACTTTTCCTCTTACATAGGCTCTAAACTTCATCTCAGCTGTAGAGTGTGAGAGTAATTACCATTCATTCCTTTTTGTCTACAAGGTGAATCCACAGCACCACCAATTCAAATGATCAGGTTGTGAACAACAAATATTTCAATTATTTATTGGAGACTTACAAACTGATATAAATAAAAAGATATGTGTCTGTACCAACAAACTTACAAAAAGCTAACTGATGCTGAGGAAGAGGTTGGAAGTCAATTTCTAGTAACTGAACTGTCCTCTTCCCCAGTAGCGTCATTCCCCCACCTTTACTGCCCTGGTATTGGGTAGTGGGACGCATTTGCGGCCTGGATAGCTGTAAAAGGCACACCCTTCTGTGTGGTATGGGTTTGCGTGTCAAAATCAGAGCCCTCGTTAAGAGTTGGTCAGGTGCTCTCCATCCTCTTCTTTTGCAGTCCCCTCTCTCCCTGCTGTCTGTCTGTCTTTCAGTGATTCATTCAGGGCTTAGTAGAAATGTTTGACCAGTCCACATTTTGGCTGGTGGGTTGTGTTTTTCTTTGCTTACTCCACACTGAATAACTAAGTGGCAGGCTTAGGTGGTCTGCCATGCCTTTTTAGAATAGGTTTGTGACAGACACCCTCACTGAAGATTGGTGCTGGTGAGCTGGCCAATTGTATGGGTATGTTAATAAATAAATTCTCCTTGTGGTCTAGGAGTGTTCTAGAATTAGCTATTTATGGTTGTATTTATGTTGAAACAGCAGCATGTTTCTGTGAAGGCTGCCCAGTGTCATTTTTTTGCATGCCCAGGTGTTCAAAGGACAAGGAGGCACTTCTGAAACAAAACTAAATGTTTGTTTGCTTACACTTTTTGAGGGTTTAAAAGTGTGATGGTTTCAAAAGAGAGGCACAATGCTCAGTTCAAGACACAAAGCCTTTACAGAGAATTTAAAACAGCACTATTTACCAACCTGAGTCTCAGACTTTTCCCACCTAAATGGCTTTTAGTGTTTATAAGCAGCAACACCTGTTCAGTCCCTTCTAGGATTTAAGGTTCCCCAGGAGAACAAAATCAGGTTGCCCTGCCTACCTAACTCCAGTTCAACTGAAACTGCCTACATTGACAGTTAGTCCCTCTCTTACTCACTGAGAGTCAATTCCCAATCTGTCCTCACTGACATAAAGTTCCTACCTGACCATAAAACTACCAAACTTTTGCTTAAATTCTCCACTCCACCATGTTTGGTTGATGGCCCCACAAGCTTCCACTGGTTGCTGAGTCAACTAGAGGCAGGTCCGAGGCTTGCTGCCTGGGCTGGAGCCCTGGGGCAGGTTAGGAAAGAGTCTTTAACCTTGACTACCATCAAGTGCAAGGGACATAAGAGGCATTCACTTAAATGCAGATCACTAATTATATCATAACTCTGTGTGGATTTTCTTACAAGCCAATTTGGGAATCAGTTTTGGCCAAAAAGCAAGGCATCGCAAAGCAACAAACCCCTGTTTTAATGCTTTAATTTTCTATTTTATCTTGATGAAAAATTCAGCAGTCACCAGGTCAGGTCAGTAGTGCTACTCTTGTTTAAATCAAAACATACTAAACATTTCTCAACAGTGCATTTTAGCTGAACAAAGTACTGGGCATAACAAAAGGAAAGCAAGCATTTCCCCACACTTTTCTGGGTGCTGGGATTCTACTATCAAGAAGATGGAATATAATTAGAGCTACTGCTATAGAGGTACCATAATAAATGAATTATGTTGTTTAACAAGTTATGGAATAGCCTAAATTAAATGTATAGCATCACCTAGATAACTCGGCTTGCAATGATTTATTATCCAATACTTATGAAATTTCATATCAGCTTCCAAGAAAAATGTAATAATTATTTCACGTTCTTTTGTAAAAGGCATATCACTTATTATGCAAATATTGTTTACCTTCTAGAAGGAACAGGAAAAGGGATTGTCGGTTCTAAGAAAGAATGGTGCCCTGAGCAACATTTTATACAGCGAAGAAAATGAGGATGAAACCAGATAAGGAGAACTATCTGAATCTGTCCAGGTTGCTATATACACCATACAAATAGGGATAGGGTCTCTTTACAAACGAAATTGAACACAGGAAGAGTCCTTCCAGATTAGAGCAAGGATTCATATAGTCCAGCATCTTGTTTTCAACAGTTGCAACATCCCTTCCCTACCACTTGTCTCCCAAAAACAGACATTCAAAGAATGGGAGAATATGTAAACCAACTAACTTAAACAAGACAAATTTAAAGGAAGGCTTGTAACTCAGTCATAGAGCATCTGCTTTGTATCCAGAAGATCCCAAATTCAATCTCTAGCATCCCTGTAGTTTGGGAATGTCCCCTGACTAAACTGCCAATCAGTATAGACAATTCTGAGCTAGATGGACGAATGGTCTGACTCAGTAGAAGATTGATCCTACTATCCTCACCATTTATTTGCATCACGGTTTTAATTTAAGCCAGTTTTCAAACAATTTGGGACTAGGACATCTCCAGGAACGTATATCTAAGGAATCTACCTACTTGCTTTGGTCTTCACTTGAATCTCCTTACCATCTGAGATTCAGAGGAAATATATGCACAGGATAGGTGCATGGGAAGCCTGTTTTCCCCTCCTCTGTTTTCAGACTTCTGGTTAAGCTATTACCATTCTGCCATGTCCACAAGGTAGATGGCAACTGCACTGTCTCTACTGCTTAGGCCTTTGGTGTTCCTTGATACCTGGTTGTGTCTTCTGGATTGCTTATTTGTTTGTTTGTTTGTTTGTTTGTTTATGCATTCATGCATTGTTAGCATCATTGGGCACCCTATACAGACAGGAAGGAAGGTTAAAATGTGTTAATAAATAATGATAAATAAATAATGCATGTATTTCCTGAACAGCAATTGGTATGACAATTAAAACAGGTCCATTTGCAATTGAAATAGAATGTTTACAGCACTCATGGTAGAATCTGAGACCTCTCGCCATGCAGTTCCCAAACCTTCAGAACTGCAAAATTTTAAATGATTCTATAAGCAATTGTGAAATGAACTCCACTGCAATCCTGTTTGCACTTACTAGCATGTAAATCCTATTGAGCTCAAAAAAACTTTCTTCTGAGTAGACATACATAGGATTTCACAGTCTGAATTACTGTTTGGCACACTCTCACCACATCTAAGGACATTAAGCTAGATCACTTCCTTGAAAACTTAAGTATCAAGCCTCCAGCATCAAGGTCTGGTAATTTACTGTACAGAAGTGTTTTTTCAGGAAATTGAAAGTAAATGCCCTGTTATTTAGCTGACAGTCTAAAACTAGTTGTACAGTAATAAAAGTAATATTGTGTTGTGTTTATAATATTTTACTATAAATCACATTTTCCCCTAATTCATTTTTTCAAAAAAGAAAAATAGATTCAGTTTTACAAAATTATGAGCCCTGTCCAGTACTGGCAGGTTCACTAGGGGAATAGGGCACTGTCCCACCAATTTCAGTCTGTCCTCAGCCAGTCCCCATCTGCCCACTTACTTTACACCTAGTTCATAAGGTGGGACTAATGACCACCTTCCATTTTCTTAGTCTCAGTAATGCCCTGGTGGAACCCAGCAGGGAAGAGAATGAGGGAAAGACTAGAATGCCTTGGCTGTGCCTACTCTTGGCCTCATTACTTCCACCCCACCAGTCCAATGCGCACCTGCCACCACTGGTGTAGATTATGATATAGTTTGCATTCAGATACCATATGAACAGGTTATTTTAGAGGGATGTAACAGAAACATTTATCTTTTTTTAGACAAATATAATTACAATGAAGCTGAGTTGCTTCAACCCTGCTCAGCAATACACCATCTTTGAACACAGAGGTTCCATTTAGCAATTTAGTAGATTTGTCCTCCACAATGGTGCCTGATCCACTTTTAAAACCATGTAGCCCAGTAGCTATCACCACATTCTTGGGCACCAAATTCTATGCTAATTATTATACATGTGTGTGAAATGATACTTTCATTTGTCTTTGGTTTCAGTCCACTGCTAAACAGCTTCATTGAGTGATCCTGTGTTCTTTCCATACAATGCATAATTCTATAAGCTCATGTCTTCTTGTTAGTTGCAGGAAAACCATTAGAGAATGTATGGAAGGAAACACATCCATCTTCAGTTGGGATTCAATATACTGTTGATTTTTTCCTTCCCTCTTGACATGAACATGTGAAGTTGCCTTCCTAAATCAGACAATCAGTACTCTGATCAGCAGCAGTCCTGCCTAAGTTCTTTCCCAGCCTAGCTATTTAGATGCTTAAAAAGAAAAAAACAAACTTCAAGATGCCAGGGACTCTTTAATTTAGTTTCTTGGATCTGAACTTCACACTCCTATTTGTTTGTTTCTATTATAGATTGGCCAGGGCACAATCAGATCACACAGCACGGTCTCCTCTCCAGTCATTTTTAATGTGCAGCTTTGTAACAACAAGACGACAGTGCTTAAAATGGATACCCCAGCACAAATGTATACAGATTTGTGAACTCTGTCTCTTTGGGGAAGTTAGCAAGGGATATTAGGGGTGACCTGTCACCCTACCACTTTTAATTTTATCTATTACTTGCAGCTTAAATTACACCAACCAACATAGAAATAACATAATTTGAAGTGTTATGTTTTACAGTATGCTTGCAATAAAACATGGCAATTAAGATTATTTAGCTGAGCTTCCAAGAGCAAAGCTGCTAAATCAAACCAGGCAGTGTATATACAGCAACATGCAGTGACTTTTTTGTTTTGTTCAAAAGGGGAACTATCTCAGTTACACCTGGAGACCTTTATGCAAAATTGACGCCACCTAGAACATGACCTGAGGCTGGCATCTAGATTGCATTTTGTGGGGTAAAGTCACAGTGTTGGAAGGCTGCAGTGCCTGCTGTGGCTGTAGAGACAAATATGGAAGAGACATGTTTGTTGCAGCTAGGGCAGGTGAATGTGTCTGGTTGTACTGCTGCAGATGCACCATACGTTTCTTCTGCGCTTCTCCCAGGGGTCATTTCTCCTCTGGTCACTGCTATGGATACATGACCTGACTGTCTCCAGGTACTGCAGTTGTCTGCAAAGGATTCCCACGTGGCAGGGTTGATGTTGCCAGCCTTCATGTCACGTTTGCAGACATCTTTGTAACACAGAGTTGGTCTGCTAAAGGGGCTGGTGCCTGAAGCCAGCTCCCCATAGAGCACATCCTTGGGGATCCTGCCATCTTCCATTCTGTGGACATGACCAAGTCAGCATAGAGGTCACTGAGACAGGATTGCAAAAACACTGGGACTGTTGGCTTGGGAGAGCACATCTTTGAAACTGTCCTGCCATGTGATACCCAAAAATTTCCTGGTGCAGTGCATGTGGAAGGTGTTGAGGCATCATTCCTGACAGTTGTTAGTTGCCCACAACTCACTTCCATAAGCAGCTGGCTCAACATGCAAGCCTAGTAGACCTTCATCTTGGTATTGGACAGTAGCATTTTAAATGTATTTTCATACATTTCCTGAGCTGAAGATTGTGTCCAGAAGTGTGAATTAAGTTCATTCATACTGGAATTCACAAAGAGCAAATTTCTCAAACATCTCTATAAATTGTGAACACCTCCCTGTCTTAGATGCTGAATCAATATAAAGTAGTGTGTATGTTGGTAATTTGAGTTTTCTCAGTTTAGACTACCCTCCACATACCAAGGTGGTCCACTCCCACTGGCCAGCGAACAGAGAGCCACTGAGAGAATGCACCCCCCCCCCCCAGGAAAAGTACTACGGCGAGGGAAGTTGGCTAGTCTGCTCTTTACCATCTGTAAGAGAATGAACTGCTGCAGGAAGACTACTTTCCTCTCTGGCCTTCCAATTATGAAGAGAATATCACTCTCACTTTTGCTGCCAGCCAGAGGAAAAAGGACCATGATTTTGGGAAGGAAGAGGCAGGCAAAGGGCCTACTTCAGTCAGGGTGCCCCCCACCCCACCCACAGGGCCTCATTAAGGTGAAAATGTAACACCTCTTACTTGAAAAATATAAATTCAAAATGCATTGGAAATTGCATGAAATGGACCCATCTTGAAGATCAACATGGCCCCAGCTGGATGCAAATGTCCACTAACAACTCACCACTTCATTCCTGCATTGACCAACTGGCCTCTCTTCTCTGTTTTTCTCTCTACTGTCCTATACTGTGAGTCCTGTTTAGTTTAGAAGCCTGTGTCTTATATGCACTGTTTTATGTTTAATTGCTGTGAGTGACTTTGGGGGACCACTCTATGCCCTGAAGAAAAAGGGAGGCTGACTTTGTACATTCAAGCAAAAAGGGGGAGCAATGTGGCTCATAATATTTCAAGCATCTCTGAGAAACAGTTATTAAAATAATAATGGTATTTCTATCAGCTGCATAAGAAGTCACATTAAATATAGCTATAGGATGTTGTAACAGCAATGCAATTTTCTCTGCAAGCTGTTGGGAATTCTCTATAATATGCATTAATAAAAAGGAGGATTTTGTTTGGGTGGGTAATATTCTCTTTCTGGTTTTTTTTGTTCTCACATTAATAATGCCAGGGAAAACATGACTAGCATTAGTGCTGCCACACGGAAAAGATCAAACAAACTGTGTGTACTCAAGACACACTTTAATTATTTTTAATTCACAGTAAGTGACAAAGTGTGCTAGTGATGCTGAAAATATTGAAGGATTCCCCTTAGGAAATCAGATTCCTCCTCTGTATGCCACACTCCCCACACCACCCCTTTCCTACACATGCCTGAGTCATTAATTTAATACCATTCCTTAAAGTGCTTTTAAAGAACATCACCACTACCTCACTCACTGAGTCACTTTACAGGAAAATGCTTTCCAGACTGGATCACACATTCCTATATATTTTATTTTAGTCTTTGAAGCTTTTTTGTGTAATATAAAGGCTAACACTATCAATTTGCTTTTTAGAATACTACAACCAAGCATCAGGGGGTTCTGAGCATCTGGAAATAAATTGGCCACTCTTAAATGTAAGATACTCAAGAACCTGTACTAGCACAGAGGGCGTCTTCCTGTGTATTCTTTGGATTTGCTACAGAAACATTCTTAGAGTCTTTTTTTTTTAATGAAGATGCTTATGGTATTGCAAGTGTTGCATTCCTCCTAATATTCTATTATGGACTTTTTAAAGTTCCCACTTAATTTAGAATGGGAATGAAGGAATTTGAACGGTTATGACCTGCCTGTATTAATGTCTGAGCTGGTCATACATTCCCAGGTTTTTTTTAAAAAATAAAAAACACATTATACATTGTTGTATGCCTCTATTTGTACACTGATTACTTTAGGAAATGCATATATATAATGTGTATATATGTATAATTACAATAATAGTTATTTTAGTGAAACTGGTTTAAAAAAAAGAAATCACTTCTGCTTGATATTAAGAGAAAAGATAAGAATTAGATAACAATGTTGTGGTTGACACTGAGACTCCATCTCTATTCCAGAGCCACAGAAAGCTTTGGCCATTTATAACTCTGTTTTCATTACAATTTAGATTAGAAATATAGGCTGATATGACTAGTCCCACATAGTGGTCAATCTGTGCAGCCTTCAATAACTGGTTGTTTTTTCTTCTGCTACTGAATTGAGAGGAATGCTGCAAAGAACAGGGAAGCAGGAGTATCAGTTGGCTTGAGCAGAGCGCTGATAATGCCAAGGCTGTAGGTTCAATTCCCAAAAGGGATAACTTCATATTCCTCCAACTCTATGATTCTATATACCAGTTAGACTACAACTCCCATCGTCCCTGACCATTGGCTACACTGGCTGGGAATAATGGGAGTTCTAATTCAACCATTTCTTGAAGACACCATATTGGCTACCACTACTTGGGAATCCTCCCACACCAGGCCTTACTAGACCTAATATGTATCTCAACTTGATACATTTGTGCTCAGATTGTTAGCCCCTCCTTCCATATACAGTGGTGCCTCGCAAGACGAAATTAATCCGTTCCGCGAGAGTCTTCGTCTAGCGGTTTTTTCGTCTTGCGAAGCAACCCTATTAGCGGCTTAACGGATTAGCGCTATTAGCGGTTTAGCGGCTATTAAAGGCTTATCGGCTTATCGGATTAGCTGCTAAAAGGCTATTAAAGGCTTAGCGGCTTAGATAAAGGGGGGGAAAGCGAAAAAAAAATCTCAAGACTCGCAAGACATTTTCGTCTTGCGAAGCATGCCCATAGGGAAATTCGTCCTGCGAAGCAACTCAAAAACGGAAAACCCTTTCGTCTAGCGGGTTTTCCGTCTTGCGAGGCATTTGTCTTGCGGGGCACCACTGTACCCATTTCCCTCTAGGCCAGAGATACCTTTAGGACAGTGGTTTTGGACACTTGGGAAGAGATATCCTTGGTGAGACAATAAATTTCCCCAGTTACCACTGGGCCAGGTACTGTACCTTCTCCCTATATTTTCTCTTTGAGAAGATGGTACTGTGAGTGTAAATGTACAGTAATTTCTATTTAGGAGTTTCTGGGTGGCAAGTCCCCCGTCAGAGTCTGGTTCCAGTTAAATATTTTATTCTAGGATACGGAGACAACTCTGAACACACCATTTAAAAGAAAGTTTCGTTTTGTTTCATGCTGCTCCATATATCTGGCAGATTGTAAGCTTGTAAACTGCCACAATCCATGAGGACGGTATTCTTTTCCACACTGTTGAAAGTTTCCATAGTCTAAAAGCCCTTACTGTAGGTTTAGAGAATAAAGGTTTATCAATTAGCACCCAGTGGATAGAAATTCATTTGTCCCACACACGCTGATAAAATTATATTGGTGGACTGTCCAAAAACTAAATAAAGCCTCTTGGTGACTGCAAGCATGGTGGATATATTAATGAAATATTAATTAGATGGAAGTAATTAATTTATAAAAAGGAGAAACTGGGGGAATGTTTCCCAATTGTTCTGGGCAAAAACTCTAGACCTGTGTTGGATGGATAATGTATGATGGCTTTCTTGAGGTGTTCATAGTTGAGAACTTAAGATATCAGCTGTGGTTGTGAGGCTTTGGTCGAGTCCCTTGTTGAGTCAGAGAAACACTTCAAATTTAATAAACCTTTCTCAAAACTGCCTGTTAAAGAAAATACATTTATGTTGAATCATAAAGGACTTCAGAACTGGCTGTGAGGCAAACACACAGAGTTTGCATCTGGAACCACCCTGTACATATACAGTTCATAACTTACGCTTCCCAATTTATCGCAGAACTATTTGGGGAAGCATACAAATGCAATAAAGTCTGCTGTCACAGAAAGGCCTCCTTTGAGAAACCTCCTACACAAATAAAATCTTGAAACGTTGTGATGTGAAGCATCAATGCCCCCTCCCTTGAACTGCAGGAAGCAGGAAGTTTCAAAAGCAGAGCAAGTTCATCTGATAGTTCAGGCAGGCAGTTTCTGGTGTAATATGGTAGATATGGGTCTATACTGATGAATTTCTTTTATACTGTGCCTAAAGTGGCAGTTGTGAAAAACTTTTCTTGTCCCCTTGCAGTCATTTGCAGTAAATTGAAATAGCTCTTATTACTTGCCATGTATCATCCCCATTGCAATGACCGGAAAACATAGTTGAGTGCATGTCAGTGCATCAAAAAAAAAGTGAAGCAAAACAGAATCTTCGCAATGTATCCAGCTTTGACAGGTCATTCAGGTTGCATTTTTGTTGCTTCATTTTTAATCACTTCTTTGCCAAGCATGTACACATGCTCTGCATTCTAGATTGTGAACTTGTGAGTAGGAGGGGCCTAGTGCATGTAACAGTGCAATCCTATACCTTCCTTCTCAGAAGCAAGTTCCATTCTCTTCAATGTGGTTGAGTTGCAGATAAGTGGATATAGTTTTGCAGCCTTAGATGCTTTTTAAAAATAAATAAATAACAAATATATTAATTCTTTAGCAAATCAAGGCTTGTACTCCAAAAGCTAGGGAAATTTTTAAAGAAGGAATTGACCAGTACAACAGCCATGTTCTAACGATAACATATGACATCATTAAAAGGATTTGAAGGTTGGCAGGCTAATATATAATACCATCAAAAATAAAGGTATTATCTAGTAAGAACTACAGAAATTAAAATATCCATTCATCAAATATTGGTGGGAAACATTATTAATGTCTGAGTCATTGAAAGTAAAGGGCAATAACTATGTGAGCTTCTTTACACAGAGCAAACTATGGAATTTGCTCCTGGAAGAAGTAGTAATGATGATGATGAATTCAAATAATAATTATTATTATATACCTACCATTGGTCCGAAGTTCTCAGAGTGGTTCACAAGATAAAAATGCAGGATAAAACAAATAGTTGGCTCCGAACTTGGATAACTTTAAAGATAATTAGACAAATTCGTGAAGCATAAGGCTATCAATGCCTACTAGCCATAATAGCTATATTCTACTTCCACTGCCAGAGGCAGTATATATTTGAATGCCACTTGCTGGGACTTACAAGTGGGGAGAGTGTTGTTGCACTCAGGTCCTGCACCAGAAAGCATGGGATGAAGATACTTTTTTTAAAAAAAGGAGGAGGATGAATGCTAGTGGAAGTTGCATAACTTCCATGCAAGCAATTCAGAATGAATGCTCAACCAAGAGCAGACGTTGTTTAAGCTTGTGCAGAGGTCATACAATGTCTGCTCTTTACCGAGCATTCATTCAGATTGGCTTGTGTGGAAGTTATACGGCAGATCAGGATGAATGTACAATAAAGAGATTGTCTGGAATCTGCCTGTAACTGAAAAGGCAATTACAGAGCTCTGATTTTGACAAGATAGAAAAATTAAGAAGCAATGTACAGACCAGGAAATATCCACCCAGTCTAGCATTAGGTCCATTTGCTAGATCTGGTAGAACATTTCATTAGAATTGCAGAAAGTTGTACCTACTGCAAGGTACATGGCCGAAGACAGGCACTTTCAACTACCTGATGTAGAATCCTTTGTGACTGCAAAGCCTGCTGAGACTTATTCTTCACCTGAATCACATAAACATAAGAGTATAGGCACTTTGTATCTGGGGAAAAAGGTAACTTTCCGTTAGAAAGAAATTATTCTTTGTATTAAATCTTTCAGATTGTTCTCTCTTTTTTATTTATTTGAGATTCGGTTTATGAGGGCCCTGCAGGAGTCTAAATCCTGATTCAGCTTTTATGAAACTGGCTATATCAAACTGAACTGTTCTCAGTAGGCAAATCATTTGAAGCCAGTGCCACCAGAACAGATACAAGCCTTTTTAGAAACACTTACATTATATCAAACTGCCTCCCCATCCCCCAGCCTATCATCACTAAGTTAGGAAAATTCTGAAACTTCATGCCAACCTAGAGAGAACCATGCTGTACTTTTAACCTGCAACAATACTTTCTACAGCCCACAGCCTCAAGAAAAAGAGAGCCAGAGAAGATTACAAATCTGGATCAAGTACATCAGCCTGCCTTCAATTTATTAATTTTTAAAAAAGAATAGTAGCAAATGCTTTCATAATTGGCACCGAGAGCTGGGCTAGTCAATGAATACAAATGGATATACATATACCAAATAACCAGCAACTGTGCACATTCACCACACCTCATGCACATTGTACATGAAGAGGAAATTGTGCACATATGCATAACCTCCAAGGGAAATTGGGGAATATGCATGTTATCTGATGTTTGCATACTCTCTGTCAATATGCATTATCACAAACAGGTTTGGGAGAATGTGCATTTTGTACATGTTCTGGGCATTATGCATACCAATGCTTGGCCCTAGATCTATTTGATTCCCCCCCCCCCCATCACATTATATCTCTCTCTTCATATCAATGCATGGGTTACTTAGCACTTCGTATTAAATTTCAGACTTCTGTTCCTTTTCTACAACCTATAGAACACAATATTGCTTGCTTCTGCTAGCTGTTTTCTGGATTAACATCTGACACCAGTTATATTTTCTCTCCCCATGTACTTATTTCTCATTTCCCCCCACTCTGTCATATGCACGGTCATCTTTATTTCTTTCCACAACTCTTGTCTCCATCCCTTTGGCCATGCTTTTCCATCCCTCCAATTATCAAACTACCACCATCTCTTCCACGGATGTTCCAAAACACCAAGCTATTCCTACCAAGGCTTTTCTAGATTCACCTTGTCTACATTTCCAGTTCCACATGACTCCCCATGAACATTCTTCCATCACCTAACATATTTGAAATCTTTCTTCCATCTTGTCTGCCCTCATATAATAAGATCTATGGGGAGGTAATCCATCCCTTCAGTGTTACAGCACCTAACGTTCTGGTGTATGAGACAAACATGAAAAAGGCAATGGTAAGATCACTAGCATCTGAGCATGCAAAACTGAATATTATCAGTACATCTATAGAAAAGAAAAAGTATGCTAAAAGACTCATGAAATATTTTCTTGTTTTCCATTTCAGATAATATTCTGTTTCAGTATTAGCTGTGCTTTATAGTACACCTTTTTAAATACAAGTACATCAATCTTTTTTAAAGCTGTTGATATTACATTAATCCACAAAATACTGCATTGGTAAAACTAGTAAACAATATTTTGGTCTCCTATATAATATGGACCCCCACCTTGTAATTATACCACTAAAACACAAAACAATCAGCTTGATACTAGTTTAACTGTATATTTTTCACTATACCCTGCCAAAAAAACAGGGCCTGTTAACTACATAATGCTTTCCAGCATCTCACAGAGGAAAATAGGAACAGCAGTGTATATAGAATGTTCCCTGTTTTCATGCCTGATTATTGTCTGAGAACACATACACGTGCACACACATGTACACTATTTCAAATTAATGAAGGTTCTTCTTTGTCTGCTGTTTTCTCCAATATCCTTTATTGTGCTGATCTCTGTAGGAAATTAGGACACATGGCTATTGGAGGAAGAGAGTGATAAACTAGAGGTAAAGGAATCTTTGCACTGTCATTTTGTGTTAAAGTAAATGCACTTACATATTGGAGTATGAATGCAAGTGCTAGAAATATTGAAAGAAAAACACAAACAAAGGAAATATGAGTGCTAGGGGTAGGGGGAGACTGTTACTGGTAAAAGGGGACAGTTGGACTTACGTATGTACACAGATTTTTTTTTAAAAAAACCCACACACCATGAAAATAATGTTCGAGTCATTGTTTGCCCAGAAGGCTTAAAAATCCATATAATATGGAAAAGACAAGGATGAAGAAGACAGGGACTGATAATGAATAGCAGGGATAGATGGTGGGTACAGGGAATCATGTAGCAGTGAAGCAGATGGTAAGGATAAGCCAGGGTGCTCTAGGAAATATTCTGTTATAGTCTTGCAGGAGAATTCAAAGAGAATAAATGAAGGGTGTTACAAAGAGTGATATTCTTACCAAGTCACACAGAACAGTGTGGTAGAAGGCATGAAGATGGACCTTAAGATATTGCAGGGTTTTGTGTTTTTAAGCAACAACCAATCTGATTCACACTTCCTGCAGTAGCAGATTGGAACACATTTATTCTTTGGTTTTTTACATTTCTTCAAATGCTATAATGCAGCTCTTGGCTTTTAAAAAGTGCCAAATGGGTACAGTGGTACCTCTGGTTACGTACTTAATTTGTTCTGGAGGTCCGTTCTTATTCGGAAACTGTTCCCCCCCCCCCAAAAAAAAAAAGTTTATTAGTTTTCTCTTATAACACACAGACAAAAACACAAAAGAAAAACATTACATTTAACACAACATAAAAACTTAACAACAATAAAAACACACAAAATAAAAGATTTTTTTTTCATATTCCCTGGTGTATTTACATTGCTAAAAGACTTCCTTGACACCCTCCAATCTGAATTTCATCATATCACATATTGTAAATGAAGGAAGTTGTAAATGAAGGAAATTTAGGCTTTTTTAACGACTTTCCAGGCTTTAGCTTACAAGGTTTTTGCTTCAGTCTATATACAAAAAGCGGAAGGCGGACTTCCTGTTTTGAACCTTCCCGCTTCGATGTCAAATTAAGATATTTCTTGATCCAATTTTCCGTTTCTACTCATGGGTACTTGTTTTAGATCCAATTGTCCACAGGAAAAAGTCAGCGCTCTCCGGCGATGGCTGTGCGGCTTCACTCCGTGAAAGTAGCATTCAGTTCGTAGCACCGCGCCGCTCACCCCACTTCACTCCGGAATCCCCAAAAGGGGTTCCCCGTGAGTAGGGGGGGGCGCTCCAGGTGCCCTGCCAAACCCCACGTTCCCAGGCTTCCTCCGCCTGGGATTTCTAGCGGATCCCCACCTTCGCCGCGGCGGGAAGACCCAGGTTCCACGGAGCTAGTTCCTCCGGTCGGAGGAACTCCGCCATTCACCGATGGCGCTGACCCGGAAGTCTCCTGCATCAAAGTTCTTAACCCAAGGTACTATTTCTGGGTTAGCGGAGTATGTAACCTGAAGCGTATGTAACCCGAGGTACCACTGTATTTAAATGATTATTTTACGTTACGATGCATAGAAAAATGTGCATTTTAGGATAAAATTTAGGAAGGATTCACCTAACAAGTTCCATCAGTGCAAGCCCTGCATGAGGGCTTCCCCTTGCAAAATAAGGATTTCCCCTCTTCTTTGCCTCTTGCACCCCAACCCCTCTGCAACTGGCTCTTGCAGAGGGGTGAGAGAAGCCCCAGAACAGGGTGTGGAACAATGCCGTGGGAGGATCATTCCATCTGGCAAGCTGCAATGTTTGGGCTGCTGGGATATTCACCATAATGCCGTGTTGAATTCCACCCTATATATTTTATGACCAAAAGGTTCAAAAACATTTGGACTTCCCTGCAGTTTTTTTTAAAAAATATTGCAGATAGATGTGCAAATGAGACAGAAGGGAGTTATGGAAGGAAACATAAGAAACTAACATAGATCAAACTAGACTGATCAAGTCATACCTGAGTGTAAGTGAAAGGAGGAGGCAGCAGGTGAATCTCCCAAGTATGGGAAGGGTAAGAATAGAAGATTTATAAAACCAAGACTTGAAAGATTGTAGGACTTATGAGATATGCCATGAACAATGATGTAGCGAGTTAAGGAAAAGCACTGATTCCACTTCTGACACCAGTACTTAGAGACAAGCAGCGAAGATTATAAGGTACAACTCACTTGAAAACATGTAAGAATCCAAACAATCATGGCCAATAACGAGAGATGATGGAAGTTGTACTCTAAAAACATCTGGAGGGCCACAGGTTGCCCACCCCAAACCTAGAGCATCTAGTATTATTTAAGACAACAAATGAAATGTCCTCTACCAAATTTTGTAACTAGAAAACGTGACAAGAAACTAACAACTAACCTGTTAGGAATATCATTTTGTACCAATTTAACTTGAAGTAAATACTTTGCAGCGGGTGTAATGGATCTGTCAATATATGCTACAGCATGACTTTATATATATATTGTTCGCTATCAAATGCCCTCAGCCTGAACTGATTTGCTCATATATCACAGAAAACCTACATTTTGAATCTAGTTCTGGGTAATATGAGCATCAGTCCTATATAGTTTTAAACAGATATGTGTGCTGTTTACAGACTGTAGGAAGGCAACTAATATAGCAGAACAGTTGAAACTGAAATGCATCCACCACAGCAGCTAGGCATAAACCTGAATGTTCTCCCCTCCCAACCATTCTGATTCCACAGTAATTCATATAACTAATTAGCTCTTCTCACTTCCATCCTTCCCAAAGTATTTTCTCCTTCTGAAGGACAAGGATGTTTTCTAAATAGTGCTTCTCTGCACTGCAGTCTTTTCTACTGAAGTGTTTTATAAGGAAGAATTAATATGAATCTTATTTACAAGAGGCAGCACCTCCTCATAATATCCAAGAGATGCCTACTAAATCCAAAAATGCTTTAGAAAGTCACGCACTAATTTTCTTAAGGGTCAGAAAGGCATTCAAATATAAAACATGATCCACCTAGATTACAAAAAGAGTGTGACACAGAATGACTGAGAAAGCCCATGAATTAGGAACATAGGAACACAGGAAGCTGAATTATACCAAGCTGAACCATTGGTCCATCTAGTTCACTGGCATCAGCTCTCAAATGTTTCAGATAGGCGGGTTGATCAGCTCTATCTGGAGATGCCAAGGATTCATCTTAGCACTTTCTGAATATAACGCAGATGTCCTACCATGGAACTACAGCCCTTTCCACGTTAAATAATTCAGTTTACAACATTATTCTCAATAAACTTCAGAGTCGCAAGGTCCCATCCAACCAGGAGGAATTCCACTGACAATCACTGAGGCTCAGTAGGCATGACCAAATTCCAAAAGAATAAATCTTAACATCATAAGGAGTCATCTACATCTGTGACACACTATCAGTTTCTTTGCCTGATCCTTTGAAAACTGTGTACAGCCAAGGCTCCTGACCCTTTCTCTTATGTGTGAGAAAGTAATAAAACTTTATGAAGGCTTACAATGGGATAGATAAGGATACAGATCACCAAAGGGAAGGAGTTCAAGAACAGAATTGGGTCTGAAGCTGTTTCAACAAATGGTCATGGCCCCCCTGCCAGCTTCTAATCGCGAGATATGCCATACTCAATCATCAGACTTGGTCTTGCTATAAGAGTGGTGCACTTCTCTGAGAGGCAGGGGTCTGCTGCCAGTGGTATAAATGGAACTGAGTTGTCAGCCATGAGATAGGTATAATTCCTTCTGGATCCTCCTCCTCCAGCTGTCAATTCTCCCCTCTTGGGTGGTGAACAACTTCCCTCATTGCTAGGGAATCTCTGTTCTATTAATGGGGCAGGACAGGGAGCTGACAGAACTGCTTCCCCCTGGCCTCTAAAGGCAAAAGAGTGAAGTCAGTGTCCTGGAGCTCTGCATCCTCCTCTTCCTCTGACAGCAACAGCCACTCCAACTCCAAGCTAGCCATAATTGTAGGGATCACAACATGTACATCAAGGTGGATGCTCTGTACCTTCCTAAATCACGGTAAACAACAACTTCCAGTCAGTTCCCTATATTTCTCTTTATCTCCCAGAGTGGCCCCAAAGAAGACAGGGAGGGAGAGAATACCACCAGGGTATAGTTTTCCTCAAGTACAGCAGTGCATGGATATAATTACTTGATGGTTTAAGAAAAGGAAATTAACATGGAAAAAGCAAATATGAAGCCAACATCATGCTCCCAATTTGCTAACCATGGTAAGATAGTGGAAATATTTCATCTGCAGCAAGCCTGTGCACCTGTGACATTGATGTAAGAATGATCCAAATTGCATGGGTAATTACTACAGGCATACTGTGAGGGGTGGTGGTGGGAAACAATTTTTTCACAGCAACAAAATGTTGCAATTTAAGTAATCAGAAAATAGGATTTCTATTTTATAAAGGCACTTCCTAGAGGAAATGTGCAGTGGATTAACTACAACTACTGTGCCATTCATTGGACACAGACAAACTCTGGAAAAGCCCTCAGTTCCCTTGCCAAACAGACTGACCCCTGAAAGCAGCAAAATGTATCACAGTTTCCTCAAGTGCAATCTGTTTTTACTCTAGCATCTGACACGATATAATATTTAAAATTTAAACCTCTGTATGTGTCTCAATATGACATGTCAAAGACTCAGCGTGTACTCAGGTGAAGTGGCCCACTGATTTGCACTGCTGGAGTCAAAGGCTGTTTTTGTTACCCTCTGACATAAGAAAGTACTTCAGCCTCCATTGATGCTGCAACCTTTAGAAAGCACTGATATCATTTAAATAAAACAAAATCGACATTTTCACTCAATTATAGTCTTATGCTACATATAATAGTGTGTCAACCACAGCGAGTAGCATTCACATTCATTACATCATCTTCATTTTACAAGTAGAACATTCAGGATGATCTAATCTAACCCCATGATGCTAAGAGCAAGAGTTACTACTGATACTTTTCTGTAACAGTATCAAATATCTCCGGAGCATAAAAAGCAGGTGTGGGCTACAAAATGAAAACACAGTTATTGAAAAATGGAAAAGGCCCAGAGCTATCAGGCAACTTTAAACACATGTAAATTCTTTCTTACCTTTCTTCTTAGTACATAGACTGGATCTTACTGACTTGCATCTGTCCAATAGGCTTTGATCTGTTCAGCTTCCATAGCTTCACTTTGAAACAGCATTGCTTTGGCAATTAAAGACATGATTATACTTAAGGCAACTGTGATATGTTCTGCTGCTGTCACCACTTCATCTGTAAAGTTTCCAGATCCTATTAAGTGTTTTTAATTGCAGCGCTGGAGTATAAAGCACTGATGCATTTTGAAAAGAGATGGAGAAAGCAAGATGGACGGGTAGTGGAATGTTTAATACTCAGCATGTGTAGTTACAGACGCTCCATACCAAGGGTAGCATAGTATTGGTTTTAATTCAGCACATCCATGGCCTTCCTCATGGCAGTTAAATTAAAGCTTCCTCATGGCCTTTCTCATGTCAGTGAAATTAAGTACTTGTACTTTTAGCATCTCAATTAGTTATCCTATACAATGTCCCCAATTCAAAATGCACCCCCTCCCTCAAAGCTGTGCTGTGCAGCAATATATTCTGCATGATTTGAAGCTATGATGTAGTGAGATTTATCAAATTTGACAACACTTCTAATGCCAAAGAGCAATGGAAGGGAAACTCACATGAGCCACACAATTCTAAATACTATGCTGAAGAGTGAAAAAGCTTGCTAGGGTGATGTAGATTCCCTGTGGTGAATGTAACATATCGCCTAGGCCTAGAGGTGTGCAATGAGAGGTGTGGTGAAGGACTGGTGGGTCAAAGTCTGAGGTAAAATATTTTCGAATGTTGTGTAAATATAAAAAGAAGAATATGTTTTGAAAGCAAATGTTGTGCTTATAGGTGGGAATCAGTGAGAGAGGTGAAAAAGGTCAGCCTGCTCTATATGAAATCCAACTGTTACTTTTGTATGGTGCCTGTAAGTTCTTACAGCTACAAGAAAGCTATCATTGGCCTTAGTGGTTCGTGTTACACCTGTCAGTTCCCATGCTGGACAGGAGAATTCAAAAGGTCAAGTTTTGATAGGCCAATTACTGAACATTCTATCAGCTCTCATTGGTTTAAAATTGTAGCCATGTGGGCTGGCAGAGAACTGAAGTAATTCAAAGCCATTGATCCTGACTGAAATGGTATAACATGGCAGGCACAGATTTGTATGATCTAGTGGTCAGCAGTGATGGCCACTGCTGCTGCAGAAGAGCTTAGGGAGAGCTGATGCATTAAGGCAAAAAGCATTAGAAGTAGGAATGAGAGGAAGACTGCAGAGGTGGTTTTCAAGGGTAGTTTCTAGCCAGAGCAACATTTGTAGGCAGTTGGCCTCAGAGAGGCAACTATATGTCATCTTCTTGGCTATGACCTGTTACTCAAGTCCCTGACTAGAAGATTTCAAGGGAAGCTGAAGCAGCCCTGCCAGTGAAAGTACATGTCTCAAGAAAAAAGTCCATTGTAAGGGACAGAGGTGTATATGTGTGTGTGTGTGTGTGTGTGTGAGAGAGAGAGAGAGAGAGAGAGAGAGTGAAAGAGTGAGAGGAAAAACTGCAAAGCAGTTTCTAATAATATAATGCATTTTTGTATGTTAGTTTCACTAATATATGTATTGATATGCATACTTTACCATTGTATGTGTATTTCTATATACATTACTTGACTACACAACTGCACTTGAGAAGTGCACGTTTTGAAGGATGGCTGTTTCAGTTCACATTTTATTTCAGAAAGTTCAGATTTAGTAAGTTCACCTTTAAATGCAAACTAAATCAATCCGCCCCCCCCCATTCCTAGCAGTTGAGAGATTATGTTCAACCCTGTGTCCATTCACAAAGTTCCTGACCAGATGGTAAATGTCAAATCAGGACTCTGGAAGGTTGAATTGGGAAAAGAATAATTAGAAAAGATGGATAAGGCTGTATCAGATTCCTTAAAGAAATAGTTCATTGTAAGCAACTATTGAAACTTATGGATAACATCTAGTCTCATATATTATTAACATGCATTATATGCAAATCAGGTTTTTAATAATTATATTTGTTTAAATTTTAAACAATTGTTTAAATAATGTTCATATTTGGCCTATAGACTAATACCCTACTAATATATTATTGATGGTGTACTAAGAGATAAGGTTTTATTAAAGCATTTATAGTGGCAGCAGAATTATAAGGGATAAAAAATTGAAGTCTATGCATAGTCAGTTTTAGAAAGGGTTTTAGAAAGGGTAAGCTAGAGCCTTCAAAGCATGGGGAGGTTTAGAGGGGATAAAACTCCTCCCCCATCTTTCACATTTGGTGTCCCAGTGGTGTTACAGAGGTCAACAATAGAAATAACATTACTCTTGGGTTCACCATTTCAAAATTGTATTAAAATACAACTGCTTCAAGCACACAGCTCCTCTGAATGGCCATCACATTAGTAATGAAAAAAATTGACCCTTGTAAGAGACAATTCCTCATATGGAAAAGCTTCTTTTCCATATGTCTGTTTTCACCCTCTTTGCCAGATGTCACAACTTCATTTTCATTCATGTGTCACATAGTAAATTTGATGCTGTCCTCTAAATGTATCCCATCTGTAACCCTGAAACAGATTTAAAGCTGACAGATACTGAAAAACGATTTGACTAATCCATAAGCTGCTAACATTTTTGTCATTTTATGCACACACACACACATTTTTGCTTTTCTTAGGTTCAAAAATACTAAGGAAACAAGGTTCTAATTATTATGCTATAAGATGCTATATGTTAATTTTTACTCAGTTCAAAATTATTATGAGCTATCACAGCTATGGTTTTGACCCTTGCATTCTGCAAACCTATTATTTACAGTATAAATGTCAGGAAACACACTGATCCTAGTAAAAACATATTTGCATGTAATGGGGTCTCTATCACCTTGAAATTTACTATCTGAGCCTTCTTGCACAGGAAAAGACCCAGCTTCCTGTTGTTGGGGGGAGATGATGCCTTTCCAGTGTGAGTGTGTGAACGGACTATTGTTCAGAATACATATTGGGTTTCTCAATTAGATCACAGCATTAGAACCCAACGATAACTTTTCTGGCAATAATCCTTGTCAAACCAGTAAAGCCCAGGATGAGAACTCAGATCCTTATTGATGTAGCTACTGTATTTTCTTGTCTTTATAATTTTCACTCTTTTTCTACAAACAGGCAATGCCCCAAGTCCCATCACAAACATAGTAAAATAAATGTAATGATACAATTATCTGGCAATAGCATAAATGATTCACGTAAACCACATGGCAAAAAAAAAAATAGCTGATTTGAACCTCCCCTCAAAAACAAAAATCACAACAAAAATCACTTGGCGCTACTCTAGATAAAATAAGAATTCTGTAGCTTGGCTCACAACTGAAATCCAAGAATTGGAAACCAATCATTCTGCATTCTCTTCTGTTGGCTTTTGATGAATTCACATAGCAACATTCTTGTTTAATTGCAAATTAAGTGTTCAAAAGATCACATAGCCAATCTTCCCCTGAGAACAACATTTGATGTTCTGATATACATGGGGGGGGGGGTTTGAAATCACAGAGAGAAAAGACAGATATTTAATTATTAATTGATTATTTTAAAGGTAGGGAAGGAACATGGTTTAAGGAGTGTTCGTTACTAGAGTATATAAATAGATCTAGCTGAGAGGGTGGCAGAACAGAGCCAAGGCAGTAACTAGAAATGCGCTGACTACAGAGCAAGAATATTTTGAAGCTTAGATATCTTCAATAAGGCTAAGCCAGCTCAAAAGATTCCACTGCTGCTCTAACACACAAGCCTTTGATGTTCCCTCATCTTTACATCATAGAAGGAGCTCAAAGGGTTAATTAAAATTTAATGATATCGGCAGTACTTTGAAAAAGTTATGAACTTGTGCGAGATCAATCATTTTCTTGGACTGCCTGACTTCAAAGCAGACATTATGCAAAAGGGGGGGAAAACCGTCCATTCTGTACTGAATTCATAAGCACGGATTTTCTCATTAGTGGTCTAGGCACAGAATAGATTCCAAGTTCAAACCGAAAATGGGGGTGATGTGCCAAAAAGTGGTTAATCTGAATTTTAAGCCTTTGATAGCAATCACATCTTTGTTGAATCAATGCATCACTGCATTCAAACACAAAAACAAGAAACAAGTGCACTCAGGCAGACCCAAAATAAAACACTTGAAATTATGAGCTGAAATATATTTTCCCTTCTAACCACACTTACACAATATTAGAAAAATAATTATGAACTTGTTTACCTTCTTACAATGATATTCAGTAAGATGTCAACTGAAATAATAACTGACAACTTTAAGACAGAGAGTGGCAGTGTGTGAGAGAGAATGCCATTTCCACCTGATTAGTGTGAGCACCTTTGCCAGACCTGAGTTCCCCAAATAAAAAGATTTACTTGGTTTGTCCTGAGGTGGTGACTTTTCCATCAGGTGGCGTCTGTTGCCAATCAGAGACAAGAGGACTTAGGGTTATAAGCTTGCTCCATTCAGGGACTTCCGGGTTGGTGCCTCCGGCAATGGCGGAATTCCTCTGATCGGGAGGAATTTGCCCCATGGGAATTTGGGTCTGTACCGCTACGGCGAAGGCGGAGACCCATAAAAATCACAGGCGGGAGAAGCCTGTGAACGTGGGATTCGGCGGGCACCTTTTGTGCCTCCCCTACTCGCAGGGAAACCCGGTTTCGGGGATCCGGAGCGATGTGGGGTGAGTGGCGCGGTGCTTCGAATCGTCTGCTTCTTCCACGGAGTGAAGCCGCATAGCTGTTGTCGGAAAGCACTGACTTTTTCCTGTGGACAATTTGACTCTAAAGTAATTACCCGTGAGTAGAGCTGAATCGGGAAGAACTGGATTTTTAAACGTTTAATCTGGCATCGAAACGGGGAGGTTCAATACAGGAAGTCCGCCTCCCTTTTTTGTAGATTAACTGAAGCAAGGAGACTGCAGGCTAAAGTCTTGGAAAGCCTTCTGTAAAGGACTAAATTTCCATCAGTAAAGAACTAAATCCCCCCTTTTTGGAGGCAGGAGAAGGGGGGGGGAGTGGTGGACTGAATATGCCTGTAGGAGAGAGTTAAGAGTTAAAATACCGCCGCTCTGACCCTGGAAACGGGCTGCTAGCAGGATTGATGTTTTTTGGAACGTCCATTCACAGCGTTTAGAACGTTCATTGACAGGTAGCTAAACAAGAGAATACATTGTTTCTACTGTCTCCGGTTGTTTTTAAAAAAGGAGGAAAGTAACTGAAAATTGAAACTAACTTTGGATTATTGAAACTGTGTTTAAAAGAGGACATACTGATCGATACAAATACAACCTGTTTTCCCCTAGTGGAAGCTTTTGAAATTGGTAACTTTATAGGAGCTGGGCTAGGGGAATTTCCAGCTGCAAGATAAAAAAGTGTGAGACTTTGGAATTGACCTTGAATCTCTTAAGTGTTATGGCAAACGGAAAGGAAAAAACAGACGGGATGCTGACAGAGGAGGCCTTAGTGGCTGCATTACTGAAAATAAACGACTCGCTGGAACAACTCCACAAGAAAACAGATGAGATAAATATGAAATTGGATGTCGCAAATATTGGAATTGATTTAAGTGTAGAAAGTTTAAATAACTTGGGACAAAAGGTGAATACCAATTCAGAAACCACCCAGAAACTGACACAGGAATCTACTCTGATAGGGCAAACTGCAGATGAAGTCAGGAAAAAAACCCTTGCTGCTGAATCCAAAGTAATACAACTGGAGAGGAGAGTCCCATCCATACAAAGACAACTTGATGAACGTAAGCTGACATTTGTTATGATTGAACTTAAAGAAGAACGGATGAATTTGAGGACTAGAGCCCTATCTGAATTGGAAAAGGAAAGCTTGACAGAGTTTCAGGAGGTGACAGGACTAACATTGGTTGAGAAAGAGAGGTATTTGGGGGTTAGTATGACCGCCAAAAATGTGAATCTGCTTAAGGATAACTGTGAAGAATGTTGGATTGAAGAGAAGGGGGATTTGGAAATATGGACAAATGAGAAGTTGTTACTGTTGGGCCGAGTTATTGTGGTGGGGATGAGGGCTGCTGTGTTGCTGGGGATGTTGCTTTTCTTTCAAACATTGCAAGCTTTGGATGGGATGGAGGGTTTCAGGAGGTTGCAGAGGGATGCTCCTAGAGTTGTTTGGCAGGGCAGGAAGCCTCGAGTAAAACTTAAGATATTGATGGATGCCAAAAAAGGAGGTGGACCTGCCCTGCCAGACCTTTAAACTTTGTTGTGAACCATCTGCTTTTTGCTGGTTGAGAGAATGGTTGCTTTTTGAAAACATTGAACTGTTGGACAATGGCAGATGAAGTTGATGGACTATATGGAATTGGCGGAAATGACTGGCAAGATCCGAGACCAGGGTGAAGAGTCGGTGGAAGAAGATTGGAAAAAGTTTAAAGACTATTTATAGAAATATTGTATAATTAAGGAATGTTTGAAAAATGTTGGAATGAAATTACATGGCTTTAGTAGAAATGTCATAAAGAATTAAGTATAAATAGATTAATAGAAAATTAAAGGGAAAGTATGGTAAGAATGTGTTAAGATAATTATAGAACAGAAAACAGAGTAAGATGGAAAGGAATTGCTGAAACAAATAATAGAAGTGGAATACAAAAAGGGAGGCGTGAGGAGGTCGCTGGAAATAAGTGAATGAAATATAAGATATTGAAAATGTTTGAGGTGTTTTTAAATTGTTTTTGTTTGCTTTTGTTTGCTTTGTTAGCCCATGCAGCATTTTCTTTTTGCATTGTATTTGTATTGTTTTTTCTCTTTTCTCTTTTTTCTTTTTTTTCTTTTTTTTCTTTTTTTGTTTGTAGTGTTGTGTTGGAAGTGTTGAAAAAGTAATAAATATCTTTTTTTTTTTAAAAAAAGCTTGCTCCATTCCTTAAGCTCTGCAGTTTTTCCTGTGCTGCACCCTCCCTCCCTCTGCAGTATGGTCTCTGTTAGTTGCCTGTTCATGGCTGCCCAGGAGGACTCCCCTGAGTGAGTGCTTGAGGGCCCTGCTCTTGCCTCTTACCATCTGGCCTGGGGCGGGGCCTGAAGCCTCACAAGGACTGCTTGCTGCTTGCTGCCTGCTGCCCAGGAAGACTCCCCTGAGTGAGTGCCTGAGGGCCCTGCTCTTGCCACTTACCATCTGGCCTGGGGTGGGGCCTGAAGCCTCACAAGGACTGCTTGCTGCTTGCTGCCTGCTGCCCGGGAGGACTCCCCTGTGTGAGTGCCTGAGGGCCCTGCTCTTGCCACTTACCATCTGGCCTGGGGCGGGGCCTGAAGCCTCACAAGGACTGCTTGCTGCCTGCTGCCCGGGAGGACTCCCCTGTGTGAGTGCCTGAGGGCACTGCTCTTGCCACTTACCATCTGTCCTGGGGCGGGGCCTGAAGCCTCACAAGGACTGCTTGCTGCTTGCTGCCTGCTGCCCGGGAGGACTCCCCTGTGTGAGTGCCTGAGGGCCCTGCTCTTGCCACTTACCCACCTGGCCCAGGGCGGGGCCTGACAGGTCTCACTAGGACAGTTGCTGTTACTGCCGGAGGGGCACAGAGTGTTTTTAAAAATTTCTTTTGGATTTTTTGTATGTGGGGGTGGGATGGATGTTTGGTTGGGCTTGGGGAATTTTTTTGATTTTGATGTTTTTGTAATTTTTACAGTTTTTTGTTTGCATTGTTTTATTGGTTTTGTTTGTTTGTACAAGGTGTTATTTTGTTCTTAAGGGGAGGGTCAGGGCTGCCAGGGAGCGGGCCCCAGCCCACAAAATGGCTGGGGCATGTTCCACAGGGGGGGATGCACTGGGACAACCGATCTCAGTGATCACGGCTAGGAGGAGGAGTTACGCTAAGACTAGACCACGTCATTACAGAGGGGGCAGGTTTAGTCCGGGTCTGGTCCTGACCGGATGGATACTAGAATCAGCAAGGGATACCCACATGACCTGAAGGTGCTGCTGTGCAATGCCAGGTCAATGATTCATAAGACCACTGCCATCCATGACTTGATCATGGATGGAGGACTTGACCTGGCATGTGTAACAGAGACTTGGTTGGATGAAGCAGATGGGCCTGTCCTTGCCGCTGCTTGTCCACCAGATTTCTCTTACGCACAGCAACCCAGGTCATGTGGGCGGGGAGGGGGGGTTGCAGTGATTTTTAGGAAGTCATTAGTTTGCACCGGGCGTCCTATTGGGAAGACCCAGTTTTCCGAGTGCATGTTCTGGAAGTTGGGCAATAGGGGCAGTACAGGATTCCTTTTGGTGTACCGACCTCCCCGCTGCACCAAGGATTCCCTGCCCGAGCTGCTTCAGGTCATGGCGGATGTTCTCCTGGAGACAACTAACTTGGTTGTCCTAGGGGATTTTAACATCCATGCCAACACGACCTTACAAGGGGCCGCTCGGGACTTCGTGGAAAGCATGGCCTCCATGGGGCTGTCCCTGAATAAGTTTGGCCCAACTCATAGCCACGGACATGCCTTGGACCTGGTGTTTACCTCTATGGATGTTGGTGATCTGACACTAAGTAAAAGCGAAACGAAAGAAGTGCCATGGTCAGATCACTTCCTGGTGCAACTGGACTTCTCTGCAACCCATCCCCTCTGCAGGGAGGTGGGACCAATTCGGATGGTCCGCCCCCGCCACTTAATGGATCCAAATGGTTTCCAGAGAGTGGTAGGGGATGCTTTATCCCATGTTGATGGCCTTTCAGCTGATTCCCTGGTGGCCCACTGTAATGTGGAGTTAAGCAGGGCTATTGACTGTTTGGCTCCGAAGCGCCCTCTCCGATTGCATGGAGCCCGGACAGCCCCGTGGTTTTCCACGGATCTGAGGGCAATGAAACAATCGTTGAGACGGCTAGAGTGCTGGTGGCGGATAACTCATTCCAAATCTGACCGGACACAGGTTAGAGCTCAACGTCGAGCCTACCAAGTGGCGAAAGCGACGGCGAAGAAGAATTTCTTCACCGCCTCTATTGAATCTGCAGAAAACAGCAGCAGGAGACTTTTTCAGGTGGTCCACAATTTAGCGGAACCACCTGCAACATCGGGGCCTAGTATGGGCCACATGTTCTCCTGCAATGATTTTGCAAAGTTTTTTGCAGATAAAATCGGGAAGAAGTAGACTCCACCGTGGGAGCAGGGCCGGGGTGGGAGAGTGCTAGAGTTTTGTCTAGTCAAGTTGAGTGGGATCAATTCCAATCTGTTACCTCCGAGGATGTGGACAGGCTGCTTGGACGAGTGAAACCAACCACCTGTCTCCTGGATCCTTGCCCATCCTGGCTTATAAAAGCTAGCCGGGAAGGATTGGGCGATGGGCTTTGTGGGGTGGTGAATGCTTCCCTCCGTGAGGGAGCCTTCCCAGACCCGCTGAAAGAGGCAGTTATTAAACCGCTTCTTAAAAAACCATCTTTAGATGCGGCCACGATGGCCAACTATCGCCCAGTCTCAAATCTTCCATTCTTGGGCAAGGTGATTGAGCAAGCGGTTGCTGAACAACTCCAGGCACTCAAGGAAGAAGCGGACCATTTGGATCCCTTCCAGTCGGGATTCAGGCCTCATTATGGGACTGAAACTGCCTTGGTCGCACTGGTTGATGATCTCCGGCGGGCTAGGGACAAAGGTGAGAGCTGTTTCCTAGTTCTGCTGGATCTCTCAGCGGCGTTTGACACCATCGACCATAACATCCTTCTGGACCGTCTTGAGGGGCTGGGAGCTGGGGGAACTGTCATACAGTGGTTCCGCTCCTTCCACCTGGGCCGTGTTCAGAAAGTGGTGGGGGGGGATGAGTGTTCAGACCCCTGGGCTCTCACTTGTGGGGTGCCTCAGCGTTCTGTCCTCTCCCCCATGCTTTTCAATATTTACATGCAGCTGCTGGGAGAGATCATCAGGAGGTTTGGGCTGGGTGTTCATCAGTATGCGGATGATACCCAGCTCTACCTCTCTTTTAAATCAGAACCAGTGAAGGCAGAGAAGGTCCTGTGTGAGTGCCTGGAGGCGGTTGGAGGATGGATGGCGGCTAACAGATTGAGGTTGAATCCTGACAAGACAGAAGTACTGTTTTGGGGGGACAGGAGGCGGGCAGGTGTGGAGGATTCCCTGGTCCTGAATGGGGTAACTGTGCCCCTGAAGGACCAGGTGCGCAGCCCGGGAGTCATTTTGGACTCACAGCTGTCCATGGAGGTGCAGGTCAATTCTGTATCCAGGGCAGCTGTCTACCAACTCCACCTGGTACACAGGCTGAGACCCTACCTGCCCGCGGACTGTCTCGTCAGAGTGGTGCATGCTCTGGTTATCTCCCGCTTGGACTACTGCAATGCACTCTACGTGGGGATACCTTTGAAGGTGACTTGGAAACTACAATTAATCCAGAATGCGGCAGCTAGATTGGTGACTGGGGGCGGCCGCTGAGACCATATAACACCGGTCTTGAAAGACCTACATTGGCTCCCAGTACGTTTCCGAGCACAATTCAAAGTGTTGGTGCTGACCTTTAAAGCCCTAAACGGCTTCGGCCCAGTATACCTGAAGGAGCGTCTCCACCTCCATCGTTCTGCCCGGACGCTGAGGTCCAGCGCCGAGGGCCTTCTGGTGGTTCCCTCATTGCGAGAAGCAAAGCTACAGGGAACCAGGCAGAGGGCCTTCTCAGTAGTGGCGCCCGCCCTGTGGAACGCCCTTCCAGCAGATGTCAAAGCGATAAACAACTACCTGACATTCAGAAGACATTTTAAGGCAGCCCTGTTCAGGGAAGTTTTTAACGTGTGATATTTTACTGTATTTTTGGTTTCTATGGAAGCCGCCCAGAGTAGCTGGGGAGGGGCAGCCATATGGGCGGGGTATAAATAATAAATTATTATTATTATTATTATTATTATTATTATTATTATGGGGCTAAGTTGGAATTGCGGGGGGAGCCCTTTTAATTGTATAATCATAGAATGTAGAGTTGGAAAGGAACCTCAAGGGTTATCTAGACCAACGCAATGCAGGAATCTTAAAGCAATTAGGTAAATCTCCAGGACCGGATGGACTGACCTCAAGATATTACATATCTTTGAAAGAATGGGTAATACAACCTTTAAAGGAAGTCTGTAATGAAATACTGGAAGGGAAAAGGGCACCTGAGTCGTGGAAGGAAGCTTATATCACACTTATACCGAAAACAGAGACTGAAAAGACACAACTTAAGAATTACCGCCCCATATCATTGCTTAATGTGGATTATAAAATTTTTGCAGATATTTTGGCTAAAAGATTAAAAAAGGTGTTAACGGAAGAAATTGATAAAGATCAAGCGGGCTTTCTCCCAGGCAGACACTTATCTGACACTACGAGGAATATAATTAATATTTTAGAAAAATTACAAGTGAACATAAATACTAAAGCAGTTTTGATATTTGTGGACGCGGAGAAAGCTTTTGACAACATTTCTTGGAGTTTTATGAAGAAGAATTTATTGGGGATGGGGGTGGGTCAAGGTTTTGGAAACGGTATAAGTGCAATTTATTCAGAACAGAAGGCCAAATTAATTGTGAACAATGTAGTGACGGAAGAATTTAAGATTGAGAAAGGAACATGACAAGGTTGCCCAATCTCTCCATTGCTTTTTATATCGGTCTTGGAGGTTTTGTTAAATATGATTAGAAGGGACCAATTGGTAAAAGGTATACAAGTGGGAGCGAAACAGTACAAATTGAAGGCATTTGCTGATGATTTAGTATTGACTTTACAGGAGCCAGAATCTAGTACTAAAAGAGTATTAGAATTAATCTAAGAATTTGGTCAGGCGGCAGGTTTTAAGCTGAATAAGATGAAAACTAAGGTATTAGAAAAGAACTTAACAGAGATTGAGAGAGAGAAGTTTCAGAAGGAGACAGGACTGACACTGGTCAAGAAAGTGAAATATTTAGGGGTTAATATGACTGCTAAGAATGTGAATTTATTTAAGGATAATTATGAAAAATGTTGGACTGAAGTGAAAAAAGATTTAGAAATATGGTCAAATTTGAAGCTATCGTTGTTAGGCCGAATTGCTGTGATAAAAATGAATGTATTGCCAAGAATGCTGTTTTTGTTTCAAACACTGAAATTTTGGACAAAATGGACTGTTTCAAGAGGTGGGAGAGAGATATCTCCAGATTTGTCTGGCAGGGCAAGAAGCCTCGTATAAAATTTAAGATATTAACTGATGCTAAAGAAAGAGGCGGATTTGCCCTGCCAGACTTAAAACTTTATTATCAGTTTATTAAAACTTTATTATAAGCCGCTTTTTGCTGGCTGAGCTGAGAGAATGGATGCTTCTTGAAAACACGGACGTTTTGGATTTGGAAGGTTTCAATAATGTATTTGGTTGGCATGCATATTTGTGGTATGATAAGGTTAAAGCACACAAAGCGTTTAAAAACCATATAGTAAGAAAAGCACTGTTTAATGTCTGGATTAGATATAAGGATTTGCTAGAAAATAAAACCCCAAGATGGTTGTCACCAATGGAAGCAAAGGCTCAGAAAAAACTCAATATGGAGGCCAAATGGCCGAAGTATTGGGAAATTTTAGAACAAGAGGGTGACAGATTAAAACTGCAGAGTTTTGAAAAATTAAAAAACAGAGTACGAGATTGGCTCCATTATTATCAAATAATGGAGGTGTATAATTTGGACAAAAAAATTGGCTTCCAGATGGAAAAATCAAAGTTGGAAACAGAATTGTTAGACCCTAAAGTTAAGAATTTGTCAAGAATGTATAACTTGCTGTTGAAATGGAATACTCAAAATGAAATGGTGAAATCTGCTATGATTAAATGGGCACAAGATGTTGGACATAATATTATGATGGCTGACTGGGAACAGTTATGGACCACTGGTATGAAGTTTACGGCATGCAATGCCTTAAAAGAGAATTTAATGAAAATGATATACAGGTGGTACATGACACCAGTCAAGCTTGCAAAAATCTATCATTTGCCCGATAATAAATGTTGGAAATGTAATGAAACTGAAGGTACATTCTTTCACCTTTGGTGGACATGCCCAAAGATTAAGGCATTCTGGGAGATGATCTATAACGAAATGAAAAAGGTATATAAATATACCTTCCTGAAGAAACCAGAGGCCTTTCTCCTGGGCATGGTCAGCCAATTGGTGCCAAAGAAAGATAGAACTTTCTTTATGTACGCTACAACAGCAACAAGAATACTCATTGCGAAATACTGGAAGACACAAGATCTACCTACCAGGGAAGAATGGCAGATGAAGTTGATGGACTATATGGAACTGGCGGAAATGACTGGCAGAATTCGAGACCAGGGAGAAGAGTCGGTGGAAGAAGATTGGAAAAAATTTAAAGTATACTTACAGAAACATTGTAAAATTAATGAGTGTTAGAAGGATGCGGGAATGAATTAACATGGTTTTAGTAGAAATGCAACAAAGAATTAAGTAAAAATTGATTGATATTGGGTTAAATTGAAAAAATTTAAGGTTAGATCGTTAAAACTATAGAATCAAAATTGAGAAAGATGGGAAGAACTTGCTGAAATAGTGAATTGAACTAGAATACAAAAAAAGGGAGGTGTGAGGAGGTCGATGAAATAAGTTAAGGAAAGGTAAAGACATGGAATATTGGATGTGTTTTTTAGTTTCTTTTTTGTCTTTTTTGCTGTACTATTGTATGGTTTTTATATGTTTTATGTGTTTTGTTATTATTTTTTCTACTTTATTGTTATTTCTTTTTTTCTTCTGTAATTCTTAAACTTTTAATAAATATCATTTTTTTAAAAAAGAAGGAATCTTAAAGCATCCATGATAGATGACCATCCAACAAATGCTTGAAAACCTCCAGTGAAGAAAAACCCACAACCTTCTGAGAGAATCCGTTCCACTGTTGAACAGCTCTTACCGTCAGAAAGTTCTTCCTGATATTTAGTTGGAATCTCCTTTCTTGTAACTTGAAGCCATTGGTTCGTGTCTTACCCTCCACAGGAGAAAAGAAGCTCTGCCCTTTATATGACAGCCCTTAAGATATTTGAAGATGGCTATCTCCCCTCCTCTCAGTTTCGTCTTTCCTAGGCTAAACATACCCAACACCCTCCACAGTTCCTCATAAGTCTCAGTTTCAAGACCCTTTATCCTTGTATGCCTTCCTCTGCACGCATTCCAGCTTGGCCTACTTCATAATGCTTGGAGTCTTGTTTGGTGTTGTTTATTTGGTTCAATTTGCAGTTAGTCTGGGCAGGAAAGTCTGAGTGAGAGTTAATGGGTAATTCAATAAGGTAGTGCTGCGTTAAGGGCACTCTGTCACATTTCGCTGTGTGGGGGTCATTGGGGGTAACCTTATTCCTGGCATGCATCCTGGGGTAAACACTGAACTAGCAGGGCCACAGTGCACATGCCAAGACCAGATTCCCCAAGTATTCAGAGCAAGGATGAAGAGTTCCTTCCAATCCCCTTTTCTGACACCAGAGGCAAAGCCTGTGAACCTACCCATCACTTGTGAAGGAATTTATCTCTTAATCAGGGAGCTTCTCTGCCTGGACTGTATTTTGGTTTGGTTAATCAGGTTATTGATTTGCAGATCCTCAAGTTTTGTTATATTTCAATAAATAAAGCCTTTCTCCAAACTGCTGTCATGTGAGTCTTTTTCCAGGCATGTTGGCAATGCAAGCTTCCCATTTCCTTCACTTCGATCACAATCTTCTTTCTACCATTACAGATTTGGAAAAACACACACTCTCTCTCTCTCTCCTTCTATAGATTGCATTTTTGCTTGAGATAAATAGGAATATTGTTTAATTACAGGATAAGTTTGCTAAGTAACTCTGAAATCCCTGACATATCTACTCAGAGCAACCTGGAGTGGCAAGGTGAGGTGGGGGCAGGGATTTGTGTGACACAGTAACTGCCACTTCCAAAGCCTAGGCAGGCCCATGCCAGCCAAAGCAGAAATGGAGGGATTTTACCTGTTGTCTTCCTCAACAGTTCTCTTATTAAATTACCCTTTCCCATTGGTTCCACCAGGAGGGGAAATAACTGTAGCAGCCCCAAAGCTGGTGTAGTTTTTAACCCCATTCTGTCTTTGTATTATTAATTTCCCTTTATTTAATTATCAATACAAACAGAGCTACAAACCTATATTGAGATGGCAGAGGAGATTCATAAATACATACAAAAAAGAGAAAGGGTTAAAAGGGTTTTACCCCATTTTACAGACACGTCATAGGAATTAAAGGATTTATGATCTAGCAGATCTGTCCCTGACACATTTACTCATCCCACCCATACAGGAATACTCCCTTCTTGGTCTTACCACTCTCAGAAAACCAGTGGCAGATCTATAACAGTGGTGGAGCAGCTTATGATTGGCCCATAAGATATTTATTTTTCTTTTGTAGAGAAGATCATATTGCAGGGATTTGGACCAGATCAGGGTTTCCTGATCTGGTCTTGTATTTTATGTACAATTTCCACCATCCTTGACCACTGGTCCTTCTAGCTAGGGATGATGGGAGTTGTAGTCCAGAAACAGATGGAGACCCAAGTTTGGGAAACCCTGAACTAGATGATCCTTGTGACCCCTTTCAACTCTACAGTTCCAAGTTTCCATATTAGAGATAGTGAAATACTAACTTTTAAGCTGAGCTGAATCATTAGTGTATTGTGTATTTTAATTATATATATTTAATTATTTGAAAATAGTTTTACACTTGTAAACTGCTTAGAATTCACTTCGGCAATTGGCATTTTAAGTTATGTCATCTGTATATGAGCAAGTAAAACTATTTTTGCCATTACAGTGGTACCTCGGGTTAAGTACTTAATTCGTTCCGGAGGTCTGTTCTTAACCTGAAACTGTTCTTAACCTGAAGCACCACTTTAGCTAATGGGGCCTCCTGCTGCTGCCACACCGCCCGAGCACAATTTCTGTTCTTATCCTGAAGCAAAGTTCTTAACCTGAGGTAATATTTCTGGGTTAGCGGAGTCTGTAACCTGAAGCATATGTAACCTGAAGCGTATGTAACCCGAGGTACCACTGTAATGCCTTATGTCAAGCACTTATGTTCCTAGATCCCAGGCTTCCAAGTTCATGCAAATCAGATCTTTCTATTATGTATGTCAGAAGCTTCACATCAGTGAAGCCACAGCTTTTTGGTTCTTCTTTCAGAGCACACAAGTACGTTTTGTCCACCTTACACACTTCACTGTCTGCTTTAACAGTGCAGGGTCTCCCATCTGGTCCTGGTCTTTTAAGCTACCTTTAAAATCTATTTAAGCTTGGGAAAACAAGTAAGTCTTCACTGAGTGCTGAAAGCTCAACAGTCTCATAGATATCCATGTCTCCAACAGAAGGTTGTTCCACAGCTAGGGAACCAAACAGAGAAAGCCCTGCTTTGGGTTCCTGCACAGTGGGCCACACCTAACCATGATGGGCTAAGCACACAGCAACTGATGAGACAATGCTTGGTCGGTTTTTTTTGCAAGAAATGTTCAAGAACTTTCCCTAGCTGGATGACTGGATCTCTCAGCCTCAGTTTCTCCTTCCATCCCAGGTCCTGCTAAGAGATTGCATAGAGACTGCAACAGGACAAAGGTAGAGGAAGATGAGAGGGGTGGCAGAAAGTGCAGGTTTACTTGGGGCAGGACTAGGGAGCCCCAGAAGGCAATGGGAATCCTTATTACAGTGATACACATAGAACAGCTCCTCCTATGACAAATGGCAGGCACCAATGGTGATGGGCTTTTGCCGTCTGTTCAAAATATGTTTATTTCTGACCACAGATACCTATTCCTCTGCCTACTGTATATGCATATTGTATTTTCCTTAATGTTTTCTTTGGAATGGTTTTATATTGATATTGTACACCATCCTGGTATTTTCATTTGAATGAAAGGTGGTATAAAACATCCAAACTTTGGGCTAAATAAGACATTTTACTTTTGTCCCAACACCTTTGAAAAGGAAGGTATTAAATACTAGATAAATATTAGTGGGGTACTTTAAAGATAATTGTGTTATTGAACTTTCATGCTTCTGCTCCTCCTTTTTTCAAAGTTCTTGTTAGGCTCTTGCAGAAACACTCCAACAGGATGGCACCATAGTCCCGGGTTTGCATTTTTATTGTTCAGTAGAAAAATCTTAATTTCATCTGTCACAGCACCAGCCAGTTACAAGTGAGCTGTGAGGAACTGCATGGGGAAACATGACCTTGCTGTCATTGACAGTTAAAAATAAAGCAGCATTGCATTAAATTTGTATGAGATATAGATTTTCTGAGCCAGATTGGCATCAGGTGTAATTTGACATGGGTCAGTTAAACCAATGGAGTTCCCTTGATTTAGATACCTTCATCAAACCTGGTCCTCAGCATTTTGTGGCTCATCTTCATAAAAACCAGAAGGAGTGGTGACACTCTGGGGCTGCTACACAAGTGTTCCATTGTATTGCCTTGATAAATTGACGCACTTGGAACAGATGCACTGTTGAAACATGCTCTATAGATCCACAATGGGTAAAGGCTCTTAAATATCTCACTCACATGAATAATGGGCATGAGGATTTGTTTATGCTCAGCCAGGTTTTCCAGATCAAAGCGTTCAGAGCCTAACATTGCAACATGCAGCACAGATGTCTGCAGATTGCCCTGCAGAAATTATGTGTGGCATTTGCCCATACACACAGTTCTTACAGTATATTGCAATATCAGTCTATCTACAGCACACAAACAAAATAGGACTGTCAGCCTTATGTGGGTTCTGAAAACAGGCATTTTTGCTACATGTACAGCATTGCCAGGGGTGCCAAAGCTGAAGGGAGTAAATTTTCAGTCAGTGTACAAAATTTAAGACAAGGACCCTTCAAACAAATATTTCAAATATTTGTTCAGTTATAGTAAATGAAATACATACTCAGTTCTTCCAGTACCTATGTTTTTCTGTCCTCTTTGCCAGATGCAGTCCCCAAAAGTGTTCTGTGCTGATAAAAGTTGCACAGAATGGGATAATCTATTATTTAGTATTACTAGAATGAGCTACAGCAAGCCCCATTCCCATGAGCTCCCCCAAACCTCTCTTATCTTTTAGCATGGCCACGAGGAGATTGAAAGATTTCAGTTTGGAGACTTCCGGGGTGGCGCCATCGGTAATGGCGGATTCCCTCTGATCCGGAGGGACCAGCTCCACAGAAAACGGGTCTTTCCTGCTACGGCGAAGCGGGGACCCTTTCAAAAATCACAGGCGGATGAAGCCTGTGACCATGGGACTCGGCGGGCACCTTTAGCGCCCCCCCAACACGTAAAGGGACCCACTTACGGGCTCCGGAGCGAAGAGGGGGAAGTGGCGCGGTGCTGAGAGTCAACTGCTTCTTCCGTGGAGCGAAGCCGCACAGCCATTGCCGGAGAGCGCTGCCTTTTTCCTGGGACAATTTGGTTTTTAAAACAATTACCCATGAGTACTTAAATTTCGGACAATTGGACTTTAAATAATGACCAGCGAGTAGAAAGGAAAATTGGACTAAGAAATTCTTCTCAATTTGGCACTGAAACGGGAAGGTCTAAACAGGAGGTCAGCCTTCCGTTTCTTGTAGATAGATTAAAGCAAAGACATGGCAAACTGGAGTTCAGAAAATCGCTTGTAAAGGATTAACTTTCATCATTTAAAATTGTTGAACCCCCTTCGGAAGCAGGAGAAGAGGGGGGATTCTTTTTTTCGGACTGTTTAAACCTGCAGAAGAGAGTGTAAAGCAAAGTAATTTTCCACCGTCTTGATCCTGGGAGCGGGGTGCCAGGACTGACGTTCTTTGAAGCTCATTGACCAGAGACAAACATTTTTGACAGATAGTTAAAAGAAGAGAAACATAGTGATTCCATTGTTCCCCTTCGCATTTTAAAGGAACAAATATTGTTTAAAGGAACAAATGTTGACAAAATATCTGAAAAAGGAAACTTTGTTGTTAGATCTGCTTTTAAAAGAAAAGAACAAACAGAAGTTCTTCCCCTAGAGGGAGCCTGTGAAACTGTTACCAATTTTGAATCGGGGAGCTTGCAGCTGCAACAGATTATGATCGTGGGAATAGACTTCTGACCTTGCAGAACAATGTATTCAGAAGCTCTGATGCGTGCTTTCTGCAAAACAAGTGCCCTACTGGAACAGCTATATGAGAAGACGGACGTGATGACTGCTGCGATCAGAAATTTTGGACAGGTAGTGGGAAACTATATAGAGCCCACCCAGGAATCAAATCAGGAGTGTGCTCTGACAGAACAGATGAGGGAAGAGGATGCTGCTGAACCTCGGGCGCCAGAGATGGAGGGAGATGTGGCCCAGCAGGAACATGAGTTCTTGGATCTGACAAATGAACTTGGAAAAAGCCAGATTTGGAAAGATAAAGTTTGGTTTGGTTTGGAAATGGGGGGTTGGATAGACCCCCCCTATGCAGGGATGTTTGGACTTTTCAAGTCTGGCAATGGGCCGTGAGATGTTTGGGGTTGTGGGGGCTCTTAATTCTGGAGGGACTTTGAAACATGTTCTTAAATACCAAATGGAGTTCAATGTGGACTATGGAAAAGGGGCTGATTTGTCGAGAAGGGTCAAAAACACTGTTAAGTTGGAGTTCCCACGAGTGAAAGGAGCAGGAGACAAAGTAAAGTACAGGTATAAATCATCATCCTTTTTATTCGACCGTCAGTCAGAAAAAAGTACATTTTATCAATACACAGTTAAAAACATCCAGGAAGATGGTATAAATATGAAGTATATAAATATGATTTATACAGGTATAAATATGAAGAAGAGCTGCGGAAGGGACATGGAAGAGACTTAAGGGCCTCGGACATAAGATTACCAGGTTAATGAGCTAGATTGATGTGATAGAAAGGACTGACAAAACCCGGGACCAGGAGGAAGAGACGCTGGATGAAGATTGGAAGGGGGGGAAATTATTAGGATTGTTTTATAAAATTATTAGGATTGTTTTATAAAATTGATGAATACTAGAAAAATGTTGGAACGAAATTATTTGGCTTTAGTAAAAATGTTTAAAGAATTATGTAAGAATATTATGGTTATGAGAAATTGGTATAAATAAGATCTAAGTTTCAAGTTTTAAGGTCTTTTATAGTAAGATAAGATTAAAATAGACTAAGGTAATGTAATGACAGAATATTATGAAAGATGGAAAGGATTTGCTGTGACAATTAACAACTAGGATACAAAAAAAGGGAGGAGTGAGGAGGTCAAAGAAAGAAGGTAATGACAGTTAAGGATTTGAGAAGATTGGATTTGTTTTTAAAATGTTTGTGGCTTATTTTGTTTTTTGATTGTGTTGTGTTATTTTTTGATTTTGATTTTTATCAATTTGTATTGTTGGATTGTGTTTGTTTTTCTTTTTTTCTTTTTCTTTTTCTTTTTCTTTTTTGTTTTTTCTCTGTAATTCTAAAATTCTTAATAAATATCATTTTAAAAAAAGAAGAAAGATTTCAGTTTGGTTTCAGATCAGCAGCAGTTTAGAGTGTCATCAGAACCCTAAATTCTGGTTCAGCTAATCTATGGTATGTTGAAACATGCCTTGTTCTTTAATTATTGTTTAAACTTGAAATTACTTTGATAAGATTGTTCAGAGTTTCTCAGAGCCCACATGTCACTATAAGCTACAGTTTGTTGCAATTATTCTGAAGGAACTGGGGGTTGACTTCATTTGGTCCCTGATCATGATGTTAAACTATGGTTTAGTGTTGTGTCTGAAACGGCCCTCAATTTCTTTATAACCTTTTCTACTGTCTTCTTGTTATTCTAATCAGACTGCTCAGTCTAGTTTTGAACATCTTCTTTCCCCCTTTTAGTGCCCTTCAGATGTTGGACTCCCATCAGTCCCAGCCAGCATGGCCAACAGTCATGAATAATGGGAGTCCAACATATAGACTCCTCTTTGGGGAATGTACTGCAAAACAGGACAATTACTATTCCAAGTGACATGCCACTTATACTCTAGTTTTTAAACTATTGATTTAGAGCATTAATATACATTTCATTTTCAAATTTTGGAGGGAAAAAATATTATTTTCCTATATCAAATCATGACCATAAGAATTTATGATTCTACAAATTGCATTACATTCTGATGAAATCCATTTAGCAGATGAAATATATTTTAGTTAGCAGCAGTATAAATTGGAGCCAAAGTTTACCCCAAGCTATAACTGAACCAACATTCGCCCTTCTGTGAGGTTCAAAACAACAAACAAAACTGAGAGTGAATGAGCATTTTATGAAATTAATGCCACTGGAATCAAATTATTTCTGTACTAGCTAATACACAAAGTCAAGGCTAGCATTTCAGTTACTGATCATTACACCATACCAGCAAATCAAGGAAATGAACAATATATATGCCATTTCCTTGACACAGAGAGGCAGTAAACAGCAAATGTACATATTACAATGGATATGCACAACAGAATGGCGCTGAATATATAGACAATAATAATAATTCATCACATAAATGATTGTAATATGAAATAACTCAGATTATTCCCTTGAAAAATTAACTGCATGCTCAACATAAATATTTATATTGTCACATGTGCCTGCATATCCTGCCAACCTTGTTCTTTCAGGTGACTGGTGCTCAAACTAGCACATAATACTGGCATGTAACTCACTGAAAAACATCCAATCTGCAACAGTTAAACCCTATTTTTTCCATTGAATCCTAGGTGTAAGACCTTGTTTATAGTGATCTGCAAAAAAATTTTTTTAGAAAAATTTAGGGTCCTTCTTTAGGGTCCTTAAGGCCTTTAGGGTTCCTATTCTTTATTTTCATATTGAGTACTATTGTTAAAATAATGAACATAGTGGGACTTACTTCCAAGTAAACAGGCATTGGATTGCACTGTATAGCAATATTTACATATGTCTTTGTCATACACTTTTTTCCGATCAAAATATTTGCTATTTCATTTTGAACCCTCTAGGATTTATTGCATTTTTAGAAATAATCCCCCTACTCTTCTTGGCTTAGCTTAAGTCCCGTCTTTTTAGGTTTCCCGTCCATCTTGACAAAATGGTTAGTGACGGCAGCTCACCCAGGACTGCTAAAATGAACAATTTCTGCAAAATGCATTTTCATGAATTTCATCATCTTGATAATCCTAATAATACAATTCCCCCAACCCACCCCCATTCTTTCCACCTGGGTCCATTTTTGAGAGACAGCTTCATGCCTATATTTCCCTTGTAATCTTATCCATATATTAACATTATTATGGAATCGAAGTTAGAAATTTCCGGTGGTATTATTATACCCAGGGTACCTTTACAGCCATCGCAAAGCAATTAAATTCATTTGTACCATAATACCATCTCAATATTTAGTACACCAGCTGTCTCCACCTAATTATTTTGGAGACTACTATGGGGGCTGGCTCTGTTTTCTATCCACAGGTGACCACAGACAATGCTGCTGGTGGTAAAAGGGCCCTGTGGTGAGAAAGGAAAATTCTATCAGGAGCAGGCTCTGTAGTGGTCTTGGCCTGCTTGCCTCCCTCTACCATCATTCTTTCCACAGGACAGTTGATGGTAAGTGCCCCTGTGACAGGTAAGGAAAGGGAAAGTCCAATTGGAGAAGATTCTGAGGTGGCAGTTGCCTGTATGCCCCCTTCTCTCTACTGGAGTATAGGGCAGTTGGTGGTAGATGCTCCTGTGGAGAGGGTGTCTAGCTTTGGGTTGTTGTTGAGCTTTTTTACGGCAATTGCCCAATAGCCCTACCGCCAAGTGTGAGCTGCTCACCATAGTCAAAGCGCAGGTCAACTGAGCCAGAGCCTGGGGCATCTGCATCAGAGCCAAAGCCTACCATGCACATTTTTTTTTAAAAAAAGAACAGTTTTTGTTTGTTTTTGCTTTAAAATGTAAAATTCCCCTCAGATGGGCATGTAGGACCCCCCAAAAAGTACATGTCCAGGAATTCCCGGATTGTATGACAACCCTGCTGGACTTCTAAATGTAAGCACTTTTCAAGGTTTGGGCAAGAACTGTTTGAAATAGTATTAATTTGTTTGCTGTGTGTTGCTGCACTTATCAGGGAAGGCAAGCCAGCAGAAGCTTAGTGTGTTGTGGGCACAGTGGGGACGCTGCACTGGCTGCACCATGGTGCCGCACCATGGTGAGCTCCCACTGCCTTGCCCCTCAGCCTCACCCTCTTGGTAGGCAGCAGCAATGTGTGGCATTGAAAGGAGGCAGAGCAACATAGTCCCACCTGTGCAGGCCTACTGGCCACAACTGGCACTACCATTCCATATTGTAGAAGCAACTGAGGTTATAAGAAATATAAATTATTCCTTAAGACTTCTGCCTACTACAAACATCTTTTGTCCTTCCATTGACAAACTGATTAGGTCACAGTTGGTTAGAGTGTGGTACTGATAACACCAAGGTTGCAGGTTACATCCCCATATGGGACAACTGCATATTTCAACATTTCAGGGGTTGGACCAGATGATGCTCAGGGTCCCTTCTAACTCTACAAATTCTACGATTTCTATGGTTTTCAAAAATATTAGTATTTCCTGATTCTCACACATTTAATACCTTTCCTGTGAGTCATTTCACAATTTTTCTGAATTTATTTTTTTAAAAAAACTGTTTGTAAAAAAAACTACTTCTCGCATTTAAAGTTAATTGCTAAAAAGAGAAGCTCTGATATGCCCAAAAGACTATTATTGAAATGTGGCTCAGGGCATCTAACCTATGCTTAGCTCAGGTAACAAGAAACAACGGATCTGGTTTGGTTAATATATAATGAGTAATCATAATTTATTGATACAACAATGAACCATTGTGAGACTCAAACCTGAATAGTCCCACCTTCCCTTTCCTTCTGCCTTGTGTGCCTGAGTAACAAATCACTTTGGCTTTTATTTTTAAGCTAACCGCAGTTCTCCATGTCTGAACTCAGGGAGCTGTAATTTGTTTAGACTGTGGTTTGAGAGCAGGTGAGGATTTGAAACCACAGTCTGATCTTAGCTGGTCTTCACTAACCATAATTTAAACAAACCACCAGTATCCACATTTCATCATCTTGGGAAACGGTTTAGCTTAAATCTGAAAGCAGGACTCTTATCTCCTCTTCTGGCTGCTAAGGAGGAACAGAGGGAAGCTCAAGACATGAGCCCAAGACTTGCTGCCACTTGCCAAACTCATGCATGTCAAGGAAACTATGTTTCTTATCATGCACAAACATGGGCTCTTCATCAGTCTAGCATACCAGTCAGGTCAGAGGACCATAAGGATGTGGGTTATGGGAATGCTTTGCATCTAAATCAGACCTGAGAAGCTTGACTGAAGCACTAGTGATATAATTCCTTCTATTTTTCTAATTATTTCCATCTCTATTATCATTTGATGTATTACAGTGGTACCTCGGGTTACATAGGTTTCAGGTTACATACGCTTCAGGTTACAGACTCTGTTAACCCAGAAATAGTGCTTCAGGTTAAGCACTTTGCTTCAGGATGAGAACAGAAATCGTGCTCTGGCAGCGCGGCAGCAGCAGGAGGCCCCATTAGCTAAAGTGGTGCTTCAGGTTAAGAACAGTTTCAGGTTAAGTACAGACCTTTGGAACAAATTAAGTACTTAACCCGAGGTACCCTGTATTTGATATTAATTCTGCATACAGATGAGTCAAATATTGGAACTGAACCACTGCTGTGTTTTACAAAAGTTTAGCTTTATCAGTTTAAAGCTAAACAGTTGTAAAACAGAGCTATTGTTCTTAGTGTCAATTTAGGAAACTGATTCCATGTCAAAGGTCTCTAGGTTGATCTACAATATTGGCCCAGGAGAAGGAAGTATGTTAAGTATGTTAAGTATGTTAAAATTTGTTAAGTGGACATGTGCAGTAAGTACCCAGTTGCAATTTGAAAAGAGCTAGTCCTATAACACCATTTCCATTTCTTCAAATCTAATAGCAACAAAACACATCAAGTCTGAATTCCAACTTTTGTTTAAAATATTGAGTTGACGGGTTTCACTTCAATCACTTCTCCCCGCTTTTTATTATAACTATCTTGTGAGAGTGCCCAGAACCACCTGAGAATACATAACAGTAGTTAAGAAGTAATTTTCCCCTAGGAGAAAATTACTTTTATGCACAGAATAAAAATGAATTAAATTATTTGAGGCTTGAAAAATTTAGTTCTTTACACAATGAATCTCTTTAGTTAATTTATTATTTCCAGCGCATGCAAAGGCTTTTTCGAACTTATGTGTGTAATATAATAAAGACAGCATGCATAATTTTTAACCTCTGTGATATAACTATGTTAAATTAGAAAAACAGTCAGAGGAACTATCTTCATGATATGCATGACCTTAATTATGTGACGAGAACATTTGTTCTGATTCCTCATGAAGTCTGTAAACACACCTTTTCTGTATTCACAGAAAGAACACAATGGAATACCTTTGAGAATAATAGGTCTGTCATAATAAGTACAAGCACTGCATTGCTTAAAAATCAACTTTATCTCATCTTAAAGTTCTGGCCTCCCTCCTTATGTAAATAAGGTTCTTTTGGAATATGGAAACAGTATTGACTTAAATATATAAAACTTTCAAAACAATGCTATTGTATACCCCAACAATTGCACTGGTGGTATCAAGCAGCCATTTATTCCAAAGCCCTATTCTGACTGCAATTGCTTTAATGTTTGCCAGAGGAAAACGTTAAAATATTAATAATCTAGTAACCTATTCCACAACAGTGAGTCACCAGTTTGAACTTTCATTTGTCACACACATAGACACAGGGAGAAGTAAACTTTAATATAAATACGGAAATGGAAGCAGATACATTATGAAAGAAGCAATATCGACTCTTACATTTTATACTGGTGTGAAATTAATGATTGTGCTGGCCTTTCAGGATTTTGCTGAATTTTTGAAAGCAGTGCTGGGAAGCGATTCTTTCCTTCCCTCTGCCATTGCAAATATAGAACCTTAACTAGATGAGAAAATCCCCTGTTTAGCACTTTTAACTCTCTCTCTCTTTTAAGATACAATTTGGAGCCTGTTGAGATTTCTATGCATATGAAATTAGTTTCTTTTAATCAAAAAGAACTTAAAGTGCATATTAGAAATTCTATTATAGAAATAATAGGCATTACCTGAAATGAACATGTACAAAACGTTAATATTTACTGCTACAACATCACAGGGTGTGGAAGTTCTTCTGCCTCCAGTGGTTGTATATATTTGCAATTGGACAGAAGTTGCAGCAGAGATGGCTCTATGCCGTGGGTGGGAAACTTATGGCCTCCTTGATGTTGCTGTGACAACCCAAGTCCCATTATCCACCTTGCTTGGCAATGCAGACTGTGGCTGATGGAGCTCAATGACATCTAGAGGGCAGTCTGTCATCCTCAGTGTAACATATGTGATGGTGGGGCTTTTGAATATGAAAGAACTGGATCACTTAATGGGTGGCCTAGAATCAACATTCTATTTTAACACCTAGCTTGCAGTGCTGAAAAATCTAGACAGCATCTTAAAAAGCAGAGACATCACCTTGCCAAAAAAGGTCCGTATAGTTAAAGCTATGGTTTTCCTAGTCGTGATGTATGGAAGTGAGAGCTGGGCCATAAAGAAGGCTGATTGCCAAAGAATTGATGCTTTTGAATTATGGTGCTGGAGGAGACTCTTGAGAGTCCCATGGACTGCAAGAAGATCAAACACATCCATTCTTAAGGAAATCAGCCCTGAGTGCTCACTGGAAGGACAGATCCTGAAGCTGAGGCTCCAGTACTTTGGCCACCTCATGAGAAGAGAAGACTCCCTGGAAAAGACCCTGATGTTGGGAAAGATGGAGGGCACAAGGAGAAGGGGACAACAGAGGATGAGATGGCTGGGCAGTGTTCTTGAAGCTACCAGCATGAGTTTGACCAAACTGCGGGAGGCAGTGGAAGACAAGAGTGCCTGGCGTGCTCTGGTCCATGGGGTCACGAAGAGTCGGACATGACTAAACGACTAAACAACAACAACAAGCTTGCAGTGCTACAAGTTGCTCTGTGACCCATTCGGCTTCACACTATCCACATACATGTGCTTTAACTTATACCAGTTGGGAAATCCCATTGATGGCAGTTGAACTTCAAGCGCTGCTGTCATTCTATTTCTTTATCACTCCTTTGGTTCACTCTGCCACTGGTTCTGCTCCTCTGGAATTTTGGTTTAACTTCAGAACTAGAAAACATGCCATAAGTTGCTGCTTTCAATGCATTTGTAGTGACAGGGATGAGAGTTGGTTTCTTTTTTTTTATTTTTTGGCCAGGGTGGAGGGTTCATAACCATTTTAAACATGCACACTGATGATTTTATTCATTTTACAGTATCTATTTGCCATGCATCACTTAAGTCCTCTGGGTACCTAATAAATTAAAAATGCAAAATTACAATCCAGTAAAAACGCCCAAATATTTGCACACACACAAAAAGCCAAAGTCCAACATAAACACAGAGACATAAAATAATAGCATCAGCAATGACAAAAGAAAATGATGCAAGGATTAAAAAATAAAAAGTCTGTAGTAAAGCTGGGGAGGATAAGGTACCTCAAAGACTACAATGTGAACATTGGACAATCATCTTGTGTGGAGGGAAAGAGGAACTTGGAAAGGGACTCTGAAGATCTTAAGCTACACGCAGGTACATATGGGAGAAGGAAATCCTTCAGGAAATTCCCCCCCCCCAAAAAAAAGAATACTGTTAAAAAACGCAATTTCAACCTATTGCATGTATGAATGTGTCAATGTGCACTTTGGTATAAAGTTCACACAATAGAATCTTGATAAAATCATATATACAGTGACATCACAATTGCTTCTTTCCCCCTTTTGTTTATTTGTTTGCAATACATTGTTCTTTAGCAATGCACAGATGCACATCAGCAATACAAAGCTATGAAAGAACTTAATTCTGTAGCACATTGTTCACACACAGTGCTATTGTAACAGATTTCAGAAGCCAAAAATATAATCTAATGCATCAGTTCCACTTTGGAAACAAGAGCGTGCACTTCAGAAGCCCAAGCCCAAGGGAGAAATTTGGATGAGAACATTTAGACATGTCAGAGAGTGTTCAGCACTAAGGATTGGGCTAATATGGGGATATTGAGGCCATCCAGGTGTTGTTAGATTCCAGCACCTATAAATGCTGGCAAGCACAGCCAGTTGTCAGTGCTGATGAGAGTTGTAGCACAGGGTCACTCTGGTCTAATGCTTGAACCTTGACACCGCCCATTCTACCTGCCTGTTCTTCCTGAATCGCACATTGAGATGAAAAACAATGTTCATGCACAGGAAGAAAGAAACATTTACAGCTCTAGATGATAGTACTAAAAGAGCTACTTCTTAGGGTACTATTCCCCTTTATTCAGCTGTGATTCTGTACAGGGCAGCCTTTCTCCAATTTTTAAAACATACCTCCTATGTTTGCTCTTCCTTGCCCTGCCTCCACCAATGTTCAAAGATCCTCATGTATTTCCATAAAGCCTATTGCTGCACCTGAGCATCCACAGACTGGGGCCTATTCAAAACTTGCAACAGAAAAATAAAAAGTACATTTTTGAACCACCAGGGAACTATCATTTGAACAAAGCTCTTCCTGGGCGTCCCTCTTCCCAAATTAGGGTCTGAGAGTCTTCTGCCAGGAGTATTCAAATAATTTAGTCCTTGGCTGATGGGTGATGGGGAAACAGGTTCCATCTTTATCATGGTCCTATTCTTTCTTAGAATTTTGTGGCTCTATGGAAGAGTTTCACAATCACCTAAGAGGGCCTTGCTCCACAACCTAAGAACCACTGATATAGGAGAAACGTAACATGAGAATATGAGACTGGAACTATTCCTTACCCAGAGACGAAAATTGGCATGCATGTCTTTCAGGGTTGTCACTTGCAGGAGCCAAGAGACTCACACAAGAGCATACTCCCCGGGTGTTTTGGGGGCTGTGCTCTCACAGCAGGCAGGTGACTTGCTCAAGAGCACCCCCCCCAGCGGGCATTTTTAGGGCCTCACTCTGACAGGAGCCAAAACAGGACATCCCAGGATCCAATCAGTAGCTGAGTTTCTGTAATTCCAGCATGTCCCATTCAAATCGGGACAGTTGGTGAGTATGCTATTCTTCTGTTTGGAAATTGTTTTAACTGATTTTAATATTGTGTTTTCACATTGCTGTAAATTTCCCTGGAACCTTACGGTAAATGGCAGGTCAGAAAAACTAAGTAACCATAATTCCTTTGAAATCTAAATTAGAAATCTAAAGAAATCTAAAAATACAGTTTGACAATGTGAAAAGCTTCCAGACTGAACAGGGACAGAGTTAAAACTGGAGTTGCTGCTTCACTTATATAACAAGTAACATGAGGGAAATAGCAGCCTACCTACTCCTTCCTCTTTTGTATCTAGATGGAAACAGTAATAAAAAAATGTTATTCATATATGTATTACTTTATTAAACTCAACCTTTACAAAATTCCTGCACCCATTTGCTATTTCTGATTATGTAGTGGACATGAGATTGTCAGGGATGCAAATTTTTAAATGCAAAGCAAAGAAGTCTGGATGATGACTATCCCTATATACACATTGGCCCCATATTTTCCTGGGAGCTAGTAAGGCTGCCAGCACACAAATTATTGCACTCCAAAGCTCTTAGAGTTCCTCATCTCAGATCTTTTCATGCCAGAAATGATGCTAATTGTGATCTCTTTGTTGCAAAACACACAAGCCCTTTGTGGTACAACTCTGTTTAAGCTGTAATCACAATATTAGATTGAGTCTGGTAGATTGATGTCTGGGCCAGTGTCGATGGTGCTAATTCAAATCAGGAAGTGTGGGCAACTAAGGAGACTGCAGAGTGCTAGAGAAATGTTTACTGGAAACGAAAATACACCCAGCATACCCAGCCACCTCAGAATGATAAAGGTCAACCTAAGAATTAGAGAGGAAAAGAAAAGCCTCTTTCACAGAGGAAGGAAACTTTCACAGAGGGCAAGTTTCAGAAAAGCACTAGCTGGATCATCTTCCTGACGTGTTATGCTTCTTAGATTTTCATTAGCAATAGGGAAAGGTTATATCATGACCCTGGAAGGATAGCCTACATTATAATTTCTAAGGAAAGAGTCTGTCTTTTGTTCAGAAATCTTGTCTTTAAAATTCTACTGTTCCAGTCATTCATTCTCCAATTACTTATTAATTTAACTGATAATTTCCTGTGGCTAATCTCATAGACCTGAATCTATTTCAGCCTTCAAAGAAGAATTTAAGCCTTTCTAATATAATTCAGGAGTTCAGACTTGGTTTCAGATATCCCTGTCTTTAGGCTTCACATCCACACCCTGCATTGAAATGAACACAAGCAGCTAGTAGTATATTGTAGTATCTTTTAAGGCTAAAAGTCCAGGGAAGAATGGGGAAAGGAGTGTAACCAGTGATGTGTGAAAGGGTACATATTAATTGGCACCTGTAACACAGGAATGGTACAACTCTGACAGCACAGCTGGGGATATGAGAGGAATCCATCTTACTTACATTCCAAAGTGGATTCACCTTACCTGATTTGGGTGGACCATGGCCCAGATAAAATTGATGGTCCACTTCCAAACTGGCAACATGAGAATATGAGAATGGAACTATTCCTTATCCACAGACGAAAAGTGGCATGCATGTCTTTCAGGGTTGTACACTTGCAGGAGGCAAATGACTCACAGAGGAGCATACTTCCCGGGTGCTGTGTTCTGCAAATGCTCTGCCTGTCTGTCTATCACATACCTTTTACCCTTCTCAAAATAGGCCTGGAGTGACTAATGCATGGGGCTCCTTACCCCCAAGCATTTTGAATGCATATAGAGCAAGTCCCATAAGAAGTGATGGTACTTGATGACATGCTGCCTATATCAAAAGACTGGAGGACATGGCTGCCCATAGGTTGTATATGTATGTAAATATATATACTTTTCCATTAAGAGTCCCCTTGGAAAAAGGGACAGGATGAAAATGGACTGGATTTCAGTGAGGGACCATCGGCTGTGGGGAGGACTGCAGGGCCTGCTCCCTTCCAGGGCCTTCTCCAACTGGCCCAGGGGGCGTGGCCCAGGCCCTCTCTCCCAGCTATAAAGGGACTCCTGCTGCGGTGAGGCCTTGGACCATCGGCTGGGTGAGGACTGCAGGGCCTGCTCCCTTCCAAGGCCTTCTCCAAGTGGCCCAGGGGGCATGGCCCAGGCCCTTATTTGGAACAAACTTTTGGGGAAGTGTGGGAAGTTTTCTGCCATTGCTTCCCTGTTCCAGGTGGTTAATATGCTTTAAAATGTCCTCAAGCAGTCGGTGGCAATTTAAATTTTTATTTCTTTTTTTCCTTTTTCCTTTGTTGGGGGTGGGTGGGATGGATATTTGGTTGGGGATTAATTTTAGTATAATTGTTCTGTTCCTTTTTTGTTGTTGTTGTTTTATTGGTTCTGTATAGTTTGTGTTTTGTTTTTAAGGGGCGGGATCAGGGCTGCCTGGGAGTGGGGCCCAGCCAACACAATGGCTGGGACAAGTTCCACGGGGGGGAAGCACTGGGACATCCGATCTCGATGATCATGGGCAGGAGGCGGAGTTACGCTAAGACCAGACCATGTCATTACCGAGGAGGCAGGTTTAGTCGTTGTTTGAAGACTATCCCTATCTCCGGGTCTGGCCTTGACCGGATGGATACTGGAATCAACAGGGGAAACCCACATGACCTGAAGGTGTTGCTGTGTAATGCCAGGTCAATGATGAATAAAACCACTGCCATCCACGACCTGATTGTGGATGGAGGATTTGACCTGGCATGTGTGACAGAGACCTGGTTGGAGGAAGCAGATGGACCTGTCCTTGCCGCTGCTTGCCCACCAGGTTTCTCTTATGCACAGCAAACCCAGGTCATGTGGGCGGGGAGGGGGGTTGCAGTGATTTTTAGGAAGTCACTAGCTTGCACCAGGCGTCCTACTGGGAAGATCGTTTTCTGAGTGCATGTTCTGGAAGTTGGGCAATAGGGGCAGTACAGGATTCCTTTTGGTGTACCGACCTCCCCGCTGCACCAAGGATATCCTGTCCGAGCTGCTTCAGGTCGTGGCGGATTTTCTTCTGGAGACATCTAGTTTGGTTGTCCTAGGGGATTTTAACATCCATGCCGACACAACCTTACAAGGGGCTGCTCGGGACTTCGTGGAAAGCATGGCCTCCATGGGGCTGTCCCTGAATACGTTTGGCCCAACTAATAGTCATGGACATGCCTTAGACCTGGTGTTCACCTCTAGTGATGTGAGTGATCTGACACTAAGCAAAAGTGAAACAATAGAAGTGCCATGGTCAGATCACTTCCTGTCTCCTTGATCCTTGCCCATCCTGGCTAATAAAAGCAAGCCGGGAAGGGCTGGGCGATGGGCTCTGCGGGCTGGTGAATGCTTCCCTCTGTGAGGGAACATTCCCAGATCCGCTGAAAGAGGCGGTCATTAAACCGCTTCTTAAAAAACCGTCTTTAGATGCGGCCATGATGGCCAACTATCGCCCAGTCTCAAATCTTCCATTCTTGGGCAAGGTGATTGAGCGCGTGGTTGCTGAACAACTCCAGGCACGCCTGGAGGATGCGGACCATTTGGATCCCTTCCAATCGGGATTCAGGCCTCATCATGGGACTGAAACTGCCTTGGTCGCGCTGGTTGATGATCTCCGGCGAGCTAGGGACAAAGGTGAGAGTTGTTTCCTAGTTCTGCTGGATCTCTCAGCGGCCTTTGATACAATTGACCATAACATCCTTCTGGACCGTCTAGAGGGGCTGGGAGCTGGGGGCACTGTTATACAGTGGTTTCGCTCCTTCCTCCTGGGCCATGTTCAGAAAGTGGTGGTGGGGGATGAGTGTTCAGACCCTGGGCTCTCACTTGTGGCGTGCCTCAGGGTTCTGTCCTCTCCCCCATGCTTTTCAATATTTACATGCAGCCGCTGGGAGAGATCATCAGGAGGTTTGGGCTGGGTGTTCATCAGTATGCGGATGATACCCAGCTCCTCCTCTCTTTCAAATCAGAACCAGTGAAGGCGGTGAAGGTCCTGTGTGAGTGCCTGGAGGCGGTTGGAGGATGGATGGCGGCTAATGGATTGAAGTTGAATCCTGACAAGACAGAAGTATTGTTTTTGGGGGACAGGGGGCGGGCTGGTGTGGAGGACTCCCTGGTCCTGAAGGGGGTAACTGTGCCCCTGAAGGGACCAGGTGCGCAGCCTGGGACTCACAGCTGGACTCACAGCTGTCCATGGAGGCGCAGGTCAATTCTGTATCCAGGGCAGCTGTCTACCAACTCCACCTGGTACGCAGGCTGAGACCCTACCTGCCCGAGCACTGTGTCACCAGAGTGGTGCATGCTCTAGTTATCTCCCGCTTGTACTACTGCAATGCACTCTACGTGGGGCTACCTTTGAAGGTGACTCGGAAACTACAACTAATCCAGAATGCGGCAGCTAGACTAGTGACTGGGGGCGGCCGCCGAGACCACATAACACCGGTCTTGAAAGACCTACACTGGCTCCCAGTACGTTTCCAAGCACAATTCAAAGTGCTGGTGTTGACCTTTAAAGCCCTAAACGGCCTCAGCTCAGTATACCTGAAGGAGCGTCTCCACCCCCATCGTTCTGCCCGGACGCTCAGGTCCAGCGCCGAGGGCCTTCTGGCGGTTCCCTCATTGCGAGAAGCAAAGCTACAGGGAACCAGGCAGAGGGCCTTCTCGGTAGTGCCACCCGCCCTGTGGAACGCCCTCCCATCAGATGTCAAAGCGATAAATAACTACCTGGCATTCAGAAGACATCTTAAGGCAGCCCTGTTCAGGGAAGTTTTTAATGTGTGATATTTTAGTTTATTTTTGGTTCCTATGGAAGCCGCCCAGAGTGGCTGGGGAAACCCAGCCAGATGGGCGGGGTACAAATAATAAATTATTATTATTATTATTATTATTATTATTATTATTATGAGTCTTACTGTTGCTAAACACACCACTGTGGCAAAGTTTACCTTGATGTTGTAAACAAAGATGCTAGTATACATGTTCAAGAGTTCCAGATGCCTGAGAGGTGTTTAATGAAATCCATTTGTGCATAGATGCACAAATCACATTTTTCCTATATACATACCTTGGAAGTCAAACGGAATCCGTTCCAGAAGTCCGTTTGACTTCCAAAACATTCGGAAACCAAAGTGTAGCTTCTGATTGGTTGCAGGAAGCTCCTGCAACCAACTGAAACCCACAGAAGCCCAGTTGGACGTTTGGCTTCCAAAAATAGTTCGCAAACCAGAACACTCACTTCTGGGTTTGTGGCGTTTGGGAGCCAAAACATTCAAGGACTAAGCTGTTCGAAAACCAAGGTACGACTGTATTACAACTGGGTACAAAATATTTTACTATTATTTGAAATAATAATTCTATCTAGACTCTTTTTTAAAGAATCACTGCAAAGCTATTGTTTCCATGGTATTAATGAACACATTTAAGCTTTTGTACAACTGATGGCAATCTAAGTACATGAATACTCTCCCCCCCCCCCCTTCTAGCAGTTGCCATCTGTGTCTGAATTGTATTTCTACTTGTTAAGGATGGAGGAGATAATGAGGATCATGGTAAAATGATGATTTAATTGCCTTTTCTTCATTACAGTATTTTCCAGCACACACTGAAAATAGAGGCTGAAAACAGCTGTGCTTGGCTACTCTTGTTCTGAACAATACAGTCTAGTGGTTTAAGAAAGAGAACCAGAGCTGTACCAGAATAGATTGTCTTTAAACCACTTGTTTAAAACCAGGAAAAAATTATATCTAACCAAAACATTTTATGATATACTCAAGACTTAGGTTAGGAAATTGTGCAAAACAAGTTGATTAAAAGTCACAATAACCTTAAGCATATTTAAGTACTGGTACATATTATTAAAACCAAAGCAGTTAATAAACACAATATACATGCAGGCAACAAAACAAAATGACTTACAATGTGCAACTCTTAATAACATAAGAAGAGTGTGTTTTTACTTAGTACGGTAACTTGTAAACAGCATTTAATGCTTTGGCAAAGGAGTATTACCGAAATGTAGTTCAACCTTTAAGAAATGGAAAATGTATACTTCTGCAGCTTAATTTAAAAACTGTGAGTTGATATGATCTTTTACCCTTAGCGATATATGTGCCAGTAATGCACTTAACAGATGCTCTGTATTTTAAAAATCTTTTACTAAGTTGTGACTTAAAATACACTTGTTTTGTAGTTTTATATCCTATCTCTTAAGTATATATTGTACCTGCATAGGTGAACAATGTCACTAACATATTAGATAAGCAAATGATGGAAAAGTGACATACAAAATTCTAAGAAAGACTTCTCTAAGTTGCTGTTGCCCTGATGAATCTCTGTACCAGCTGCAGATTCTGTTTGAACCCTGATTTGGCACTTCATAATACAGTCTGCTTCAATCTGAAATACTTCAAAGGCTGGCCTATTCAGTTTATGGCCTAAATCCAAATTCACATCAGAGAAAATAAATTTTGTCTTCCCTATTTCATTTTATCAGAAATTAACAACTATAGATTGTTTTCATTTTGACATAAGTGAATAGAATTTGCAGGCAAATATCTGAAGCGCTAAATTGTATGCAAATAGATCCAGGTGCTGGGTTCTTCTAATGTTTGGACTACTTTTTTAAAATGGAAACTTCTATAACTTCATTTTGGGTCGAATTTAATGAAATTTGCACAAATGGTATCTTTTTCTGCATGGATGAACCCTATCAAACATCAGGAAATCTTCTATTACAGTTTTGGGGTGGCTAAGATTGGAATAATTTCCCCTTGTGTATCTGAAACAAACTACTTCCAGAACTTTCAAGTTGCCATCTTACATCACACTCTTAACCATATCTACTCAGTAAGTTGTATTTAATTCAGTGGGGGTAAGTGGAGTTAGAATTGCAGCCATATACTGCAGTCTGGCTGTGTTTGGGGGGGGGGGATAATTTTGCATATGGTTAATAACCTATATATATGAATATGCTACAGCACTGTGTGGCTCAGAATTATCGTTCACAGTTCTGAGTAATCCAATTTTACCTAGGACGGGTTGTTAATTTGCTCCTGTAAAAAATACAGTTTAAAGTTTTCTACTGGCATTAGAGTTGAACTATAAAAAATAGTCAGGCCTGTTTACTTAACCTTGCCATTGTTAAAATTGAAACTCATTTTGTAGCATTGATCAGGAAATATAATCTAGCTACATTAAATGTATCTGTTTTGCTGAACTTTATACAGCTTAGCTGACAGCAGAAATGAACCCAGGTTGTTTATGAGCTTTTCCTATCACCTACTCTTGTAGTGAACAGAACAGCAAGCATTCACACCTTTCCTTTAATGCTTTTCTGAGCCACAAGTGTCATGCAAGAATCACATGATGAGTCACTTAACTGTACTGCAGAACAAGGACATTTGCTAAAACAGAGGGGGAAATGTTACCACTAAACGACTTGCTGTCTGCAAGGTCTTTCTAAGCATTACTCTTCAATAAACAAGCACTATACACAATCTCCAAGGATACTAAAACAATAGTGTGTTTTTCCTAGGAAACTGAAAGTATATGATGAATAGCAGATAAGGGGATCTGAGAATTCAAGCAAATATTTCAGAACACAAAGATGGAAAGCGTCTAAGATTTCAGTTATGTTATTATCATAAATTACTTCTCAGATAAAAATCCTATAATATTAGCCTTGGGGACCATATATTTAATCCTTCACCATATAACTAGGTAATTGGCATAATAGAAACTAGAATAAAAAGCTAGCAGTATTTTCAGGATCGTGTTTGGCAACAGCTTTTGATTTCAACTAGTGGGTAAGAAGTCACTAGTCAATTTCCATGGCACATGCAGCTGCTTTTTCCTGGATCCCTCAGAAGCATTCCCAGAACCACCCAACACTTACTAAAATAAAACTACTATATTCCAGGGGCCTATAATTTGAGTGAGTGTGTGTGAAGCAATCCTAGTGACGCAGAGCCCCTATCTTGCAAATAATCAAGGGATTGTCTCTCCCCAGAATACCAAGAAGAGGATTTGCGTTTTTCTTATCTACAACGACTTTGTAAAATTATGCTTTATTCAACAAAGGGTTTCCTCCCTCACTGGGATATCTAAACATTTGCAAGCGAAGGGTCTTAGGAAGGGATTGGTGAATCTGTTGATGATGGCTTCTATCAGTTTCTCATGTTTCTGAACTTGTTTAGTTTGCCACATTTACACATCAGTCTCTGTACCAGCTGTGGTTGGTACAACTGGACCAACTCCTGGACCAAGATAGCTTGACCACAGTTGTTCAGACATGGCTAACATCAAAACTGAATTACTGTAATAATGCCTTTTTCGTAGTGCTATGTACATTAGGCAGGGCCCCTTGTTATATTGTTTAAAATGCTTGCCGGAAACATTTGTATTTCAGCAAGTTTACCCAGGCATATAATTTAGATATCTATGTTTGTTTTTAAATGTTTTGCCTACTTTATCTGTTTTATTCATAATTAGTTTATCTATACCTGTTTCTTTAGCAGTTTTGTGTATTTTAGCTGTGCTTTGAGATTTTAATTGTGTTGTATTAATTATTTTATTATGGACACTGCTTAGGAGAGTTTTGTAAGTGGTATATAAATCTTAACAAATAAATGAATAAAAATTGTGATTTTTTTTTTAAAAGGTAAAAATGAAAAATTGCCAGACATTTAGTACACAACATTACTATCATTTTTACATTATCTAATGCATTTTTCACTAGTGTATGCATTTTCATGCACACTTCCCCCCCCAAAAAAAAAGTATTTCTGTGCACACTTTTCAGTTGGTAAACCACACTGCAACATTTGAAGTGTGAATTTCAAAGAAGAAGAAGAGGAGGAGGAGGAGGAGGAAGAAGAAGAGGAGTTTGGACTTGATATCCCGCCTTTCAATCCCCTTAAGCAGTCTCAAAGTGGCTAACAATTTCTTTTCCCTTCCTCCCTCACAACAAACACTCTTTGAAGTGAGTGAGGCTGAGAGACTTCAGAGATGTGTGACTTCTCTGCAAGTGGAGGAGTGGTGAAGAGAACCCGGTTCACCAGATTATGAGTCCACCGTTCTTAACCACTACACCATGCTGGTGTAGGAAAGGTTTGCCTCAGTTCACGTATTGTTTCAGGACGTGTGACTTAGATAGAAATGCAGACTTAACCAAATTTCTCCCCAAACCTAATCCTAGGATGTGCACCCTGTGATCAACACACTGTGTGATTATGAGGAACTTTTCGGCATCAAGAGGAAGAGATTCATTCACTGCCAAAAGTAATAGGCATTGATTAGGAATTCATTCTGAGGTAGGAAAGAAAGACAATTACTTCCTTCCTTCCTTTCCATCTCCAATTTACTCCATGAATTTATTTGCAGGTTAACCTGTTTCATTTAATCCCTCACCCCATAGATAACATAACTTGCTCATCTCTTGTTTAAACCCTAAATTATGAAGCCAATTATAATGAATTAATTGCTTTCTGACATACCAGGGCTCTCAGGAAGTTTGCCCCATCCAAAGTTTCAACAAAATATGCAGAAAAGCACATTTAAGAAAAATCATCTTAACTGCATTTGACAATAAGAAACAAGAAGTGAAGAAAGGGAAATCAAAGACCAAATGTAGGAGGGAAATTCCTGTAGAGCTTTACAAGTACACGATAAATATCGAAGGGATCCACCCAGCTCATGCCCATGAAATGCACAGCAAAAACTGGTCAGGGGGATCTTCAATAAACACTATGTGTCATGTCATTAAAAACATTCCAGCAGCTGCACTGAATAATTGACAGTGAAGCCATACAACTAGCGCAAGATTTGAATCTCTCACTGAAAAACTTAAATCATTATTACCAATGCCTCAGGGTAGTAGCCCAAGAACAGTTCCCTGTGGCTGGACTTTGTGTCTCATTGCTCATGTATGAAAGCTGATAATGAGGATCATCAGATTACTTCCTAGGACAGTTCTGCACTGCCTCATGGCCAAATAGGGAGTTTAATGGAGATATGGATCTTGGTCTCCAGTTTAACATTCCAAGTCTAACCAGTTCACCAGGTCAACTTTCAGCAACAGAACAGTAGAATTTTATGTTAATAAAAATGTAGCAAAAACCAGCAGTCTTAGTAATTTCCTACCATGTAATACATTAAATAGGGACGCGGGTGGCGCTGTGGGTTAAACCACAGAGCCTAGGACTTGCCGATCAGAAGGTCGGTGGTTCGAATCCCCGAAACAGGGTGAGCTCCCGTTGCTCGGTCCCTGCTCCTGCTAACCTAGCAGTTTGAAAGCACATCAAAGTGCAAGTAGATAAACAGGTACCCCTCTGGCGGGAAGGTAAGTGCTGTTTCCATGCGCTGCTCTGGTTTGCCAGAAGTGGCTTAGTCATGCTGGCCACATGACCCGGAAGCTGTACGCCGGCTCCCTCGGCCAATAAAGTGAGATGAGCGCCGCAATCCCAGAGTCGGTCACGACTGGACCTAATGGTCAGGGTTCCCTTTACCTTTAATACATTACCTAGATTGCTTCTTATCCTTTGTGCTAATGGGGTTCTCTGCAAGATAGCATGTTCTGCTCAGTTACTATATATTTGTCTGCTTCCCTAAAATTTACATCATCTTTTTCATTTCCTACCTAGGAATTCCATAAAAAGTGCCATGGTGCAATTCAATGCCACACTATTACAAAAGTTTTGTCTGTGTAAGAGTTTCAGCTTGCCAGGTGGATCAATCCTCCTCCCCCTGTGCACTGGTCCAGGAGCTCTCTTGACACACACACACACACGGCCAAGAAACTTTTTCAGGGGGCACAGTGGTGTGCATGGCGAAAGCCCTTTGTGCATGATGAATCCCTTGCACATGACTTCCACTGACAGGGTTAGTTAGGCAAAGCCCACCCTTAAAGTTTCAGAGTCCAGAGCAGGAAGGACAATCACTTAAGCTCACATTTTTCAAAACACTTGATTTGTAATGGTTATGGCAGGGGGAGGCGCAGGAAAGCACTCATGCTCTTATGGCAGAAAACATGTCAAGCTCAAGATGGATTGGTACACAGGCAAGGTTATGAAGAGCTTTTAGGACATAAAAAATATCTCCCACCACTGGACTCCAAACCAAATAGTAGATACTGTACTCTTACAGTTTGTAATGCATGTAAATAACAATTCAGGCAAAGGCTAAGGCATGGGACATTTCTAGCAAACTCCCAATTCCAGAACCTCAACGTTATTTTTCTGACAGACCATATCTGAAAGTATCCATCATTTGACAAGCAAGAAACTGCCAGAAGTAATGAACAGAAAAATAAGGATACAGGCAGAGAATCAGAGAAAGAAGATGAGTTGGGAAGAGGGCATATAAAGCAAATGGAAAACAGAAAGAAGTTTCCCCCTCTACCATCACAACTGAGAAAAACTACTTTGACGCCAATATTGAAATCACTTGCTCAGAAGTAGCCCCCACTAGCTTCAGCAAACCACTCTGAAGAAATTGGTTTCTGGATTGCTGCCTTAATTGATCCCACAAAAATGTTATGTAGGAAATACTTTGCTAGCTGTAAGTTTTGCTTGGAACAGGAAGCATTTCATATTGAAGCTTAATGGATTCTTTAAGGAAAAGAGTGAACCATATTTGTCTAGACCTGTATTTTTTCCCCCTTTTCTATTCTAGAAATTAACACCCTGGTTCTAGTGCAGATAATAATTGGCGATTGCCACCACCCTAAAATTCAAAGAAGGAAGTATGCAAGTTCTGAAATACAATAATACCCTGCAACAATTCAAGAGCAGAATCATTCTCTGTTATTACCACATCACTGTAAACATTACTCTGCTTTTCATTTTCTTTACAACATAGGTTCATAAAATCTCTCATGTTGAGTCTGTACTAAAGATGCTAATCACAGTTATATATTGGTACCAACCTGCAAATAATCTTATCCTTTGAATCAGACCCTGACCTTTTCAGTCAAGAAGATGAAAAGAGGAAATTAACATTTATGATCTTAATTTCTATAGAATAGCCTGGATCTTTGAACCATTAAAAATAAGTGTTTGGGTGATGTGTAATATTTCACTAACTTTTAACTTAATGGTGCAATTCTGTGCATATATACTCATAAGTAAATCCCACTGTGTTCAGTGGGGACTACACAAAGAAAAATATGCACGGGTTTGCAGATTTAGTGTAATTCTGGGATTGCTCTAGTGACAGGCAAACAAAACTTCTCTTTCTTTCTGATGAACCCAGACATACAAGTGAATATTAGATCAAGCATCCAGCTAAATATGCATCTGTATAGAGTTATTTTCTGTGGTGGTTCCAAAAGTCATTCTTTAATGGGTTTAGTTTTGATTATGAAATTCCTAGTGGTGTTATCTGAAGCAAATATGAACTACCAAAATAAAGCAATAACGCTTTGAAACAAGTGGCAAAACAAGTTGCACACACCCAGTTTTACTTGGTTAGTGAAATTCTACACTGATTGCAATCTTAGCATTTAACCAATTTAACCATTATAAATGGACATTAGCCCTTCTGAGCCAACGAATTATATGAAAAAATATATTTTATATGCATATATATATATATATATTACAGATAAAATATATATAATAGAGTCAAGCTCTATGTGGTACTATAATATGGAATAATAAAATTTTTTTTTAGTGGAACCAGTAAAAACAAAACAAAAACAACTACTTTTTGAGGTCAAGGGCTAAGACAGAAATGGGGGTGGGGGGCGGGATGGGTAAGATCAGCCCTGAGATTTTCAGAAAACTCAATCCCTATGCTAGACCACGTAATTTGTAGGGCTAGTGTCAACATCACTGTGTACCTCTTTGGATCTTAGCAGGACACACCACCCCTGGAAAAGGAACAGCAGAGATTGTAATTAGCCCAAAATCTGCATCTCATCTATTTGATTTTGTTCTTAGATGCCCTCCCAACAAGAGCAGTTAGGTTGTGGACATCTGCCCAAGATCTTCTGCAGTGAAGAAAGATGCAAATACTTTATCCAACTTTCTCTGCAATCTCCCTATCCTCCTTCAGTAATCCTTTCGCACCTTTGTCATCTACTAATTAGCCACTACTAATGATGTTTATATTCATATGCAAATGTCTCCAGATGAAAAAAACAAGCTGAAACATCCCATCTGTTTATAGAAAATAGCTTCCGTTCTCCACATGTTGCCTCTTTCAGTCATAGAAATGATATACAGAAAGTCATTCATTTTGTGTCCTACACAACTGTCCCCCAACCATCCTCATTCCTGATGTTGGCTGGAGGTGCTGGGATGGTGTGTATTCTATTCACCTCTTTGATGGTCTCTACCAGCAAAGAGCACCATCATGGCAAAGGCTGCAATTTCCCGCAGCAGTTCTCTAGCATCTGGCAGGTGGTGCAAAAATCTGAAATGGAGTGTTTCATGGCAGGGCACCCAAGTGACCTGATCCTTGGGGGCCTCTACTGTGCCAGCCCTGGAGTGTGTGAAACTGGGCAGCAGACGCCAACTGGGCACTGGCAGAGGAACGGGAGTGCGGAGGGAGTGGACCACCCCTGGCACCACTATTTCGGTAGGGTGCCATCGCAGCGCAGCCCCCCCGACACAGGCCGCGCAACCCCGTGCATGCTGGGCCCCACGCCCCCACAGGCAGAGTGTCACACCCCTGTGGGCAGACCGCCATGCCCTCGCGGGTGGCATGCCATGTCCCCAGGATGAGCATCATGCCCTCGCCTGCTCTCTGCCCCCGGTAGCGGAGCATGCAGCTTCGCCACTGCAACTGGGTTTGTATATGCAGTGATTAATCTGCCCCTCTGCACCTTCCCTGTCCCAGTTAGGTTCAATCTTTTAAATAATTACATCTTAGCCTTTTTTTTATTAAGGGCATATTCAGAACTGTTAATTGGTTAGGGATGGGAAACCTCAGGCCTTGGGGCGAAGTGTGGCCCATGAGTCCATTCCATCTGACCCCTCATGGGCCGTGCTTTGCACCCAAGTGTTTTTGCCAGGCTGAAATGTGGCCCTGAATTCTGCCAGTGCCTCTTGTGTGCCTGAATGGAGGATCTAGAGGGGTATGTGAGAGTGTATAGAAGCTAGCCTATTGTCCAGAAGGAAAATCTACATTTATTGCTCTGCCCAATTTTGCCTCTGGCCCTGTCCACCACTGGCATGTGGTCCCCTTAAGCTTGCTTAGACTGGAATGTATCCTTCAGGTTGAAAACTGTCCCTTGTCCCTGTTCTAGGTCATTTGACTTTCAGGACTACCTTAGATATAGATACTAGGAGTTTTCATTTCGGAAATGGTTACTTTGTTATTTGCTTCACACTGCATACAGAATACGCAGGAAATTCCTCCTCCATCTACCAACTACTACGTTTATAATCTGCAGCATGATTACGGAACACACACAGCAGAAAACAGCAGATTGGTCTCATGTTGGGCGTGTCAACAAAGCTTTGATCCTGTGATCAAAAGATAACCAAGGATCTAAGCACTTAAACACATGCCTTGGATA